>NC_057720.1:46358196-46443717 GCF_004010195.1 Chiloscyllium plagiosum | reverse complement strand
TGTCAGGTACAGACAGCATAGATCGAGTGAATCCTTAGAAGAGTATAAAGGAAGTAGGAGTATACTTAAAAGCGAAATCAGGAGGGCAAAACGGGGACATGAGATAACATTGGCAAATAGAATTAAGGAGAATCCAAAGAGTTTTTACAAATACAGTAAGGACAAAACTGGGAGAGAATAGGGCCCCTCAAAGATCAGCAAGTACATGTATTTGGAAAGGCAAGATCTGATTAGGGATCTTTGTGTGGAGCCGCAGAAAATGGGGGCGGTACTAAATGAGCTGATAATGTGTTGCTGGAAAAGCGCAGCAGGTCAGACAGCATCCAAGGAGCAGGAGAATCGACGTTTCGGGCATGAGCCCTTCCCGAAATGTCGATTCTCCTGCTCCTTGGATGCTGCCTGACCTGCTGCGCTTTTCCAGCAACACATTATCAGCTCTGATCTATAGCATCTGCAGTCCTCACTTTCTCCGCGGTACTAAATGAGTTTTTTGCATCAGTATTCACTGTGGAAAAGGATATGGAAGGTATAGTCTGTAGGGAAATAGATGGTGACATCTTGCAAAATATCCATACTACAGAGGAGGAAGTGCTGGGTGTCTTGAAATGGGTAAAGGTGGATAAATCCCCAGGACCTGATCAGGTGTACCCTAGAGCTCTGTGGGAAGCTAGAGAAGTGATTGCTGGGACTCTTGCTGAGATATTTGTATCATCGATGGTCACAGGTGAGGTGCCAGAAGATTGAAGGTTGGCTAACGTGGTGCCACTGTTTAAGAAGGGTGGTAAGGACAAACCAGGAAACTATAGACCAGTGAACCTGATGTTGGTGGTGGGCAAGTTGTTGGAGAGAATCCTGAGGGACAGGATGTACATGTATTTGGAAAGGCAAGGACTGATTAGGGATAGTCAACATGGCTTTGTGTGTGGGAAATCATGTCTCACAAACTTGATTGAATTTTTTGAAGAAGTAACAAAGAGGATTGATGAGGGCAGAGCGGTAGATGTGATCTATATGGACTTCAGTAAGGCCTTCGACAAGGTTCCCCATGGGAGACTGATTGGCAAGGTTAGATCTCAAGGAATACAGGGAGAACAAGCCATTTCGATACAGAACTGGCTCAAAGGTAGAAGACAGAGGGTGGTGGTGGAGAGTTGTTTTTCAGACTGGAGGCCTCTGACCAGTGGAGTGCCACAAGGATCGGTGCTGGATCCTCTAATTTTTGTCATTTACATAAATGATTTGGATGCGAGCATAAGAGGTACAGTTAGTAAGTTTGCTGATGGCATCAAAATTGGAGGTGTAGTGGACAGCGAAGAGGGTTACCTCAGATTACAACAGGATCTTGACCAGGTGGGCCAATGGGCTGAGAAGCGGCAGATGGAGTTTAATTCAGATAAGTGCGAGGTGCTGCATTTTGAGAAAGCAAATCTTAGCAGGACTTATACACTTAATGGTGAAGTCCTAGGGAGTGTTGCTGAACAAAGAGACCTTGGAGTGCGAGTTCATAGCTCCTTGAAAGTGGAGTCGCAGGTAGATAGGATAGTGAACAAAGCGTTTTGTATGCTTTCCTTTATTGGTCAGAGTATTGAGTACAGGATTTGGGAGGTCATGTTGCGGCAGTTGGAATATTGTGTGCAATTCTGATCTCCTTCCTATCGGAAAGATGTTGTGAAAGCTGAACGGGTTCAGAAAAGATTTACAAGAATGTTGCCAGGGTTGGAGGATTTGAGCTACAGGGAGAGGCTGAACTGGCTGGGGCTGTTTTTCCTGGAGCGTCGGAGGCTGAGGGGGGACCTTATAAACATTTACAAAATTATGAGGGGCATGGATAGGATAAATAGGCAAAGTCTTTTCCTTGGGGTCGGGAAATCCAGAACTAGAGGACATAGATTTAGGATGAGAGGGGAAAGATATAAAAGAGACCTAAGGGGCAACTTTTTCACGTAGAGGGTGGTACGTGTATGGAATGAGCTGCCAGAGAATGTGGTGGAGGCTGGTACAATTGCAACATTTAAGAGGCATTTGAATGGGTATATGAATAGGAAGGGTTTGGAGGGATATGGGCCAGGTGCTGGCAGGTGGGACTAGATTGGGTTGGGATATCTGGTCGGCATGGACGGGTTGGACTGATGGTCTGTATATCTCTATGACTCTATGATTTGAGAACGCTCAGATTCCTGTTTCATTTCAAGGATCAGATGTCTAACAAGGATGGTTACAGGGAGACAATGGTTACCCTCTGCTGCTATGGCTGATGACTCCATTACACAACCCCCTAATTGAGGCTCAGCAGAGACACAATGCAGACCATTCTTCCATCAGGGCCATCATGGAGCAGAAAATAGGCTTCCTGAAAATGAGGTTCTAATGCTTATAGAAGGAAGTGGGTATTCAGGGCATTCCAGGCAAAGTGTGCCACATAATCTTTTCATGCTGTGTGAACATAGAACATAGAACATAGAACAATACAGCACAGAACAGGCCCTTCGGCCCACGATGTTGTGCCGAACTTCTAACCTAGATTAAGTACCCATCCATGTACCTGTCCAAATGCCGCTGAAAGGTCGCCAATGATTCCGACTCTACCACTCCCACGGGCAGCGCATTCCATGCCCCCACCACTCTCTGGGTAAAGAACCCACCACTGACATCTCCCCTATACCTTCCACCCTTCACCTTAAATTTATGTCCCCTTGTAACACTCTGTTGTACCCGGGGAAAAAGTTTCTGACTGTATACTCTATCTATTCCTCTGATCATCTTATAAACCTCTATCAAGTCACCCCTCATCCTTCGCCGTTCCAACGAGAAAAGGCCGAGAACTCTCAACCTATCCTCGTACGACTTCCTCTCCATTCCAGGCAACATCCTGGTAAATCTTCTCTGCACCCTCTCCAAAGCTTCCACATCCTTCCTAAAGTGAGGCGACCAGAACTCCACACAGTACTCCAAATGTGGCCTAAACAAAGTCCTGTACAGCTGCAACATCACTTCACGACTCTTGAATTCAATCCCTCTGCTAATGAACGATAATACTCCATAGGCCTGAGTGGCAACCTTCAAAGATCTATGTACATAGACCCCAAGATCCCTCTGTTACTCCACCTGACTAAGAACCCTACCATTAACCCTGTATTCCGCATTCAAGATAGCAGGAAATGCCTCAGTTTAGCACCTCATCCAAAAGACAGCACCTCCAACAGTATAGCAAGCACGGCAGAACTGCACTGGAATATCAGTTTTGATTTAGTGCTCAAATCCAGTAATGGGACTAGAACCCACAAACTTCTGACTCAGGCAAAAGTGCCACCAACTAAGCCAGAGCTGATGTTTAAAAGGTGCCACTCCACTGTTTGATGGGGGAAATTTTCACAATGTCTTCGCTAACATTTGTGTCTCAGCTAATACCTCAAACCAGGTAACTTGGTCATTTCTTATTTGTAGGAACGTGCTATGCAAAAGTAATTGCACTTGCTACAACAACAACTGGAACAACTTGCATTCAAAGTAATAAACTGTTCCAAAGAACTTGATGGAGCAATATCAAATAAAATTTAATTTGGGTTACCTAAGGAAATATTAGGGGCAATTGATCAAAGAGATGTGTTTAAAATAGTATTTTGCTTACATATGAGGATGCTCAAGAGGCCAAAATTGGAGATATCTCTAAGGGTTGGACAAGATTACCAAAATAGGGAAGGATAATAGCATGAAAATAAAGGATGAGAATTTGAAAATCAAGTTAAAAATCACACGACACCAGGTTATTGTCCAACAGGTTTATTTAGAAGCACTAGCTTTCTGAGCGCTGCTCCTTCATCAGATGGTTGTGAAGGAGCAGCTCTCTGAAAGCCAGTGCTGCTAATAAACCTGTTGGACTATCACCTGGTGTTGCGAGATTTTTAACTTTGTACACCCCAGTCCAACAGCGGCACCTCCAAATCATGAAAATCAAGTGTTAGTTAACAAGGAGCTAACCATGTAGGAGCACGTGGGTGGTCTAATTAAATGGAAATTGGTGAGAGTTAGAAGATGGACCACAAGGCTTGGAATATTTTAATGCTTAACTTGGGAGCCAGCCAGGAATGTGGTGCAGTAGTCAAATGTAAGGCAACAGAAACTTAAATGAGGAGTTGGATGGATGGATTGATGGAGGGAGGGAGGGAGGGAAGGAGGGAGAGATGGTTGATTTTATTGTCATGTGTATTTTACAGTATTTCCACTGTCGTCACAATCTGGCACTATTTTAAATAATTTTAAGAATAAGAACTAATATATAGCTGAGAGAGTCCATCAATCCTGAGCCAGCTCACCATCAACAATGCCTGTGCCGCCATGCTTCCTCCACCACCTTGCCGCTGTGCACACCAGATCCTACCAATGTTGAAGATGTCACTCTTTACGCACCATTTTCCACTGCTGGGCCAATTCTGAGAAGATATTGGGCAACGGTATGGGGGTGGATATGGACTTTGAGAGATGATACAGATGTGTGGTCAGAAGCTCATCTTCGAATCAAATATTAAACCAGGTTGAGAATTGCCTGGGTCAGACAGACTCTGATAGTTGCAAGAAAGAGAGCCAATGACTAGGGAACATCTTTTGACAATGGCATCAGTGTTTCCATGATTTAGTTGGAGGAAATTTCTTCTCAATCTAATCTAATCTAAACTAAACTAATGTTGCCTGTCAGATAAGCAGTTTGACAATATAGGAACAACCAAAGTGTTGGTAAAATAAGTGGTAGTGAAATAAAGCTAGGTGTTGCCAGCATACATGTGGAAATGATTTTGGATGACATTACCAAGGTCAAACATATAGATGACAAATAGGAGGGCGCCAATGATCAATCCTTTGAGAACACAACAGCACCTACATTTTGAAAATGTTTATAGGTTATAAATTTCCTCGGAATATCCAGAAGTTACGTTGTTATACTTCTGTTAGCCAGATGCTGAAGAAACCTTAACCAATCTTTTGTTTAGAACAAATTCAGTCACAGCGTAAAACATTAAAGGTATTATATTTCCTGATTCCACACCTGTTACAGTATCACTTCATAAATATTTTCTAATCAATCTGTTCAAGATTTTAGGACACCCCTTATGGAGCAAATGGGACTTGAACTGGATCTCCTAGCCCAGTGTTAGGGACACTACCATTGTGACACCATAGCCCAGGTATCACTTTATATGCACTCAAGAAACCACTGAATGACTCCACCTGTATGTACTTAACCTCAATTGATACTTCTTTCTTTGCTATTACTGCTAGACATCAATTTAATCATTCTGGAAATGAAATCAGACAGATTAAGTCATTGCAACATGGCCACTGGAACCAAACTCTCAAAGGCCTTATTTCAGGTATGAATAGAAAAGTAAAAAGAATGCAAAAATTCATGTACAGCAAGAAAAATAAAAACAGCAGAGAACATCCTAAAACATATTCCAGAAAGTCAAGTATAATACAACAATAAACTATGCTGCAATTTTAAATTCCTGTCCCTCATCTATCCACGTTTCCGTGATGGCCACAACATCGTAGTCCCAGGTACCGATCCACGCCTTAAGTTCACCCACCTTATTTCTGATACTCCTTGCGTTGAAGTATACGCACTTGAGCCCATCTCTGTGTCCACAAGTGAAGTGCTACACATTGGGCCAGACAAAGTGAGGATATGATGGCCACTGAAATACTGAGATGGTAGCAGCAGTCTTCTGAGGAGGAAGGTGAAAACAGTGAGGCTCATCACCTTCACTGTGACAGTATTGGACACCATGAGTCATTATCTTTATTATTTTCTTCCATTCTCTTCCTAAAATTAAGTCCAGCCGCAGCACCACGATGTCAACCACAGGCAGGGCAAGGAAACAGGTCCCAAATCCACTCCAGCCAGAAGAGGTATTGAATGCTGTGCTGTTAACATCAGTCTAGTCTACAACAGCCAACTGAGTTAACTGGCAAAGGTGTAATACCCAAGTTGTAAACTGAAAGTGTAGTTGAACTTTCCTATTCAGGTGCCAGAGGAAGTGGTGGAGGCTGGTACAATTCAACATTTAAAAGGCATCTCAATGGGTATATGAATCAGAAGATATGGATATTAGAGGGATATGGACCAAGTGGTGATAAATTGGACTAGATTAATTTGGAATATCTGGTCGGCATGGACTAGTTGGACCAAAGGGTCCAGTTCCGTGCTGTACATCTCTATGACTATGAGACTACAATGGGTTTACCATCAGTCTTCACTTTCCAACATGTGCCTGAATGTTTTTTTAAATATTATTTAAAATAAAGCCAATCTTTTGATCAGCTATTAATGATACTATTTCGACATGTACATTCTAAACATTTGGTGAAAATATTTACATTGGGAAAATACGTACAATGTGCATATTTTAAAGCATGTCACATGTGTAAAAACTCACCTTATATTTGTCCCTTTTTTTTTTACTTGTGGGAGACATTGCTATGGACTCGACCCCCACACCCACCCCAAAATTATTGTAAGGAGATAGCCGAGACCCTAACTTTTGCATTTATTTAAAGGCAAGGGTAAGGTTCTGGGTTCCAGATGTGATTCGATTGGTCCACTACACTTTAATCAAAATACACTTTATTCTTACAATGCAGTTAAAATATTTTTTAAAAAGACATAACTTTAGCTCTATTGAAATATTTCAGAAGATAATATATTACTTCATCCCTATATATCAACTGTCTTAATAAAGGCAGCATCCCATAAACAGATCCTTGGCAAGGCAATTTAGCAAAACAGTTAAGATTCTCATGTGCTGTCTCTCTTCAGTTCAGCAGAATAAAATACTGAAAGAAATAGTCGATCTCTTTTTACTTCTAAGAGGATGTCTCTCATCTAAGACTTTAGCAGCAGAGAACTCAACCTGTTAGCTCTGCAGCCAGCAGGAATGTCTCACTAACTGAAAGCAAAACCAGAAGCTTTCCTTGGTCTGTGTGAACCCTGACCCTGCCCACTCATGTTTTTTTTTGTCTTATTTTTTACAAAATACCGAAAGCTGTTTACCCTGCTTTCCATGGAGCAGACATCTCTGCTCCAGGGTGACAACAGCCCTCTGCAAGAGAAGCAGCACAGAACACACCTCTCTTAAAGGCACAGTACCATCACAGCGTAAAATGCATTTCTTGAGGTTGCTCTCTAACATTTTACTTCATTGGTGGTATAGAGGACAGTGAAGAAGGTTATCTAAGATTACAAAGAGATCTTGATCAATTGGGTGAGTGAGCTGAGGAGTGGCAGTTGAAGTTTAATTTGAATAAAAGTGAAGTATCGCATTTTGGTAAAGCAAACACTGGCACGACTTATACTATTAATGGTAGGGCCCTGGGCAGTGTTGTAGAACAGAGGGACCTGGGCATTCAGAATCATAATTCTTGGAGTTAGTATCACAGGTAGATAGGATGGTTTGTCTTCATTGCTCAGACCTTTCAGTATAGGAGTTGGAACGTCATGGTGTGGCTGTATAGGGCATGGGTGAGGCCTCTTCTGGAGTATTGTGTACAGTTCTGGTCACCCTGCTACAGGAATCATACTATTAAATTGGAAAGGGTTCAGAAAAATATCAGGATTTTGCCAAGAATGGAAGGTTTGCATTATAAGGAGAGGCTGGATAGGCTGGAACTTTTTTCACTACAGGGTAGGAGATTGAGAGGTGACCTTCTAGAAATTTATAAAATCATAAGGGGCATAGATAAGGTGAATAGCAGTGATCTTTTTGCCTAGGGTGGGGGAGTTCAAAACTAGAGGGTATATTTTTAAGGTGAGAGGAGAAAGGTTTAAAAAGAATATGCTGAGCTACTTCTTTTACACAGAGAATGTGTAGAATGAACTGCAAGAGGAAGTGATAGATACAGATGCAGTTACAACATTTAAAAGACATTTGGACAGGTACATGAATAGGAAAGGTTTAGAGGGATATGGCCAAATGCAGGTATAGGGGACTAGTTTAGCTTGGGAACATGGTCAGCATGAACTACTTAGATGAAAGGGTCTGTTTCCATGCTCTATGACTCTATAAGTCCACCATGCTAATGTTATGAAAATGAAAATGTGGGTGACGTTTTAAAATTGGGTACATCATGACTAAACAAACTTTCTTTTCATAATAGTAGTGTGTTAGTGCCAGGCCTCAGTGAAAATAAGTTTGAATTCAAACCTAGTCTAATGGCAATTATGGTCATAAAAACTCATCTGGTTCGCTAATGCCCTTTTAAGAAAGGAAATCTGCTATCCTTACTTGGTCTGGCCTACATGTGACAGCAATATGATTGACTCTTGACTGCCCACTGAAGAAGCTTAGCATGCCTATCAATCCTTGGGCAATAAGAAATGGTCAATATGTTCTGGCCCAACCAGTGACAACCAAATCCGATGAATGAACATTTTTAAAAAAATTCTCGTGTATCCTCCTGTCAGGTGGTTCCATATCTCAGGGGCCTGGGAAGCAGAAGGCTGCTCAATAAAAACATGTGATGAAATATCTCATAGTTTTATAGGCTCAGTTCAAAAAATGGTCTCCTCCCTTTGCTCATGCTTCAAGCGAGAAGCCTTGTTTTTCTGTAAAACAAAATAAAGAACTGTGAATGCTACAGATCTAGAACAAAAATAAGAGTAAATTGCTGGAGAAACATAGCAGGTCTGGCAGTGGAGGGACATCAGAGTTAATCTTTCGACCCAGTGACCCTTCTTGTATTTCATTTTCATTACATGGTTTCGTATTTGTCTACCAATGATTTTTTTTAATATTCATCCACAATAATGCCTCTGGAATTTACAGAATGCTCCTTTTCACCATTTCCTACTCACCGTCATCTTGCTGCTGTTACTCCTAGCCCTTTGATCGTTATGCTCACCCCAACCCAATTTTTTTTCCCTATTTGCGGACCAAACCCTCCACAACTACCTCTCCTTCATATGACCTCACATTGCTTAATTATATCATTGCACTACTTCACTTATTCCATTAATACCTACATTTCACTAGCCTCCATTCTCCAGTCTCTACCATGCCTCAAATCACAGTTCTCCAAACTCAATATCTGATTTGTTTTTAGTCAGAATTTGTACTGCTGTCCATTGTACTGTCCATTATATTTGCCACAAATTACTAACCACGTATATCTCACTAGAGATTCAGCTGTGGCTAAATGAATTTCTCTTTGCTAAATATAATTTGTTTGGCCTGGGATGTCTGGGATTATGTCCCACCTGCTCCAGAAATGTGGAATGACATCTATGAACAGGTCGTTTCAAAAGCAGGCTAATCATAATTTGTGTAACTTGTTCTTTGTAAAAAAAAACAAATATAATTCATTGATAAATAAGTAACAGACACCATCAACCACCAAGTGTCTCAATGTTCATGTAGCATTAGATTGTTTGTTTTAACCATTGTGTGTGTTCATTGGTCAAATGATAAGATGAAAAGCACACTGTGTGAATGTTAGTTGGTTGTATGAATTCTTTGCTAACTTTGCCATTGAATGTGTTAGAAGTTTCTTAAGAGGTCTGTTAACATATTTAACAGTATTGTGCTAATGTACATGAAGCCTGTTCCATTAAAATTATGCACTTTTAAAAGATGTTGTATTGCTCCACAAACGGCTTGCTGGTAATGATTTTAGACAACAACAGGACATTGCAAAATATTTTACAGCTAATTAAATGCTTTTGAAGTGTAGTCACTGTTGTTATATTGGAAACATGATGGTTAATTTGGGCACTCAAGCTTCCCAACCAGAAAATCTGCTTATTGTAATATTGATTCAGGGATAAATATGGGTGTGGGCACCAGGGACAACTCTCCTGGACTTCTTCAAATGCTGAGCACATGATTGATAGATTTCTAATACCAAGAACACAAAGTGAAAAGTAAACTATCCATAAGTAATTGAATGTCCAAATGCTCAAGGTGAAAGGAGAAGGATTCTAAAAATTGTCATCTTCAATAGTGTGTGTCAAATACCACAGCACACTATCTTTAGATTCAAGAATCACAAGAGAATGTGAGGAAAAATGTGAATGGGTATAAACTGAAGTTCACTGTCTGGGTATTTGGTACTGCAGATTTAATCAGGGCTTTCAAGAGTGAACTGAATAATTAACAAAGAAAAAAGATTTACAAGGCTGTGAGCAAATGATAGAAGGATTGGGACTTTCTAAGTTTCTCTCTTAGAGAGACAGCACAGACTAATGGCTTTCTTCTATGATATAATCATACCGTGATTCTAACCTGATCTCCTAAATGTATAACAAAAAAGAACAAATACTGCAGTAAAATATTGTTTCAATATTACTACAGTAAGCAAGCTATCAAAGAAGTGAAAATAATAAAACATGCAACAAGCTTGAAACTGAACACAAGAATAAAACAGCAAATTGTGTGAATTAATATTTCCTCTGTGTACTCATGAAGAACACATGAGCATCATGTCCTCTTCAAACAGATGTATCTCAAGGAAAATCAATGACTTGGTTAGAAATGAGATTGAAGTCGGGGATTGGGTAATTAAGCTCAAAATGAATAAAGCTCAAGGAGAAGACAGTATTTATACCAGACTGCTGAAAGACACGAGGGAAGAGATTTACGAAGCACTGACGATCATTATGAGGTAGTATTGGACGCTTGGGAGATTTGAAACAGGATAATGTGGCACGTATATTCAAAAGGACAGCAAAACAGACACAGGCCATTTTCGACCCCTTATTGCTATATCTATTAATGTAAAATAATGGAATCTATTATCGATTAATCATGAGGCTCATCTATGTAACAATAATCACAGCTATGTGTAGTCAGTGTGAACTCAGCAGAAGAGGATGTTGCCTAACTTCTTTCTGGAAATCACACTCTAAAAGAAATATGAAGAGCCTTATGTCCCTGTGTATCGTGCCTTTGTTTTTATTTATTCATTTGTGGGTATCTCTGGTTGAACCAGCATGCATTACCCACATCTACCAAAATGTTTGTGACACACAGAACTAGTAATGAAACTTACTATTTCAGGACAAATTCTAGTAATGGATAAGAAAGCAATTGAAAAGTAGGAATGATGAAAACTTGTTACAGGCAATATGCCATCTTGAGGAGATTTACTGAGGGACATTCCTCAAAGCTCATTGCTGGGACCTTTACCGTTACTAATTTACCAATCGGAATTGGATTCAGAAATTCAGTGCAAAATATTTTCCAATGTTACAGAAATAAATTGGCAATGAATTCAGAACAGGCAACCTAAAAATAAAAGATTGAGTTGAACAAAATAGGCAACTAATCAGAACAATATTAAAGACAAAACAAACTGCAGATGCTGGAATCCAAGGCAGACAAGCAGGAGGCTGGAAGCTGGAGGCTGGCGAACCAGGCACCGTCAGAAGGTGGAGTAGTCAAAGTTTTGGAAGAAGGGTTACACCCGAAACATTGACTTCTCCACCTCCTGATGTTGTCTGGCTTGCTGAATTCTTCTACCCTCCTGCTTGTCTAACTAATTAGAACAATGGCAGATAAAATTTAATGTAGACCAATGTAAAATGCTGGACACTGGAAGAAAAATAAACTCCATAAATGTCATTGAAATATGTATGGTGAAAGTGAAAGGTACCCAGGAGTCCTTGTAAACATCATGTTAAACATGTCCAGCTAATGCAGAGTAACAATCAGGAAAGAAATAGGATATTGAATTACATATTCATAAAAGTACAAAATAAAAAGGGGAAGACGCATTGTGATCTCTCTGGATGAAATAAATATCTTGTGATTTTGTAAGACACAATTTCAAAAGGAGAAAAATGTTGAGTTCCTTTCCATCTTTAATACAGAACAACCTCGAATATCCGAACATCAATTATTCAAATTTCGGATTATCCGAAGAAGACCTGACGATCCCGTGAAAATACTATCCGTTATCTGAACAATCCATTATCTGAACACTCAATTATTCAACAAAATACTCCCCGCCGTCTCATTCGAATAATCGAGGTTGTTCTGTATTTCTGCTGCGTCAAATCACTAAATCAATGGTCATAAGTGATAATTAGCATCAGTGTCATACACCCCTTCGTGTTCATGGGAACAGGTTTAATTCTGTTTGTGACTTCTAATAATGAAGTGTGAAAATATAGATGTCTACAGTACCATGGTTTTCAAAATTGCTCTCCTTCACAGCTCTTCTGTGCATCAATGAAAAGTTTCAAAGTGCTTTGGTTAAGCTTAGCAAGCTGTTAGAAAAAAAATTCAGATACCATAAAAAGTGATCATAAAGATAAACTAAAACTAAAACAACAAAACAAAACTGAAACCAGGAATGAATACAATGTAGCAGAGGTAAAGTGTTAAATGTTTTTATTTTTAGTTAAAACTGCTAAATGTTGGTATGCAGACTTATAACAATAAAGTTGCTCCTGACCTTTAATCATAATTTTTTAAGTTTGTTACACTATCGAGATGGATGGGATAGACTTTTTTATAAATGGCTGCCTGCAGAAACAGATGGATGTTTGATGACTGGTGCAAATAGAATGGGCTGAAGGGCCTCTTTTTGTGCAGTAGAACTCTATGACTGTGACATGCAGTTTCCTACTAAAGTCAATTTGAATATACTATCTTTTCTTTTTAACAGTCTGGACATCATTTATTGTCTTGCAAACTAACTTTCACGTGATATTATATGTTAACAATTAATGAAAGCAAACATATAAATATATTCAGCATGTGACAATATTTTAGTGCTTTATAAATTCATGCTTTCTTATATTCACCTCTAATATATGCAATCTCAGCAGAATGGTCAATGATAAACAAAGGAAATTTGCATTATAGACATGATGAGTTGAATGGTCTCTTTCAGTCTCATTTTCTATATTTCTAAACTTGGAAATGCATATGCTCCTGTGAGAGCATCTCTCATGGAGTCAATAGCACTTCACCCAGTGGAAAAGTATATTTCTCTGGTAGATTCAAGTTCACTCAGAAGTAACATTGGAAGAGACCTGAGAGGATATCCCATGTTGACCCTTATTAGCAGAATATAAAACATATGGAGAGGAAGTAAAAGAGGCAGAAAATAGCTTTGAAAAAATAAATATTGATTTGCAAGTAAAGAGACTGTGTTCAACTTACATACTCAATTAGATAATGTTATCAATTATATTAACAGAATAAAATTAATTCATTTGAGTACGTATTTGGTATAAGTTCAAGTTACCTTCTGTTAATTTGATTAGGATCAACATATTCGTCATGCTATAGAGCTATATACAATTCTTATGAATAAAGTGAAGGTAACAGAACCATGAACACAGTGAGTTTCCAGTTGAGGCATTCATAGTGATAATATTACATTAATTATTGGAAAGCAAAATTTAAGTAAGTAATCAATATGTTGTAAAGGATTTTGTAAAAGAATGTAAAAGCAATTTGATTTTTCCAATGATTTATTTACAATTCAGGCACTTGCTGTACAAGTTTGCAAATAAAATGTTAAATATTACGATTTGAAATGTAGTTAAATAGCATACTAGCAATTTGGCCAGGTTAAATTGAGATGGACAGTGAGTCTTCTATATCTGAGTCAGAGTCAGACATGACACGAGGGTCAATTCTGACAAAAAGCTGGATTTACAAATACTTCAATTAGGTCTAGACTAAAATCTGCATATCTGCCCACAGAATGAAACATTTGCCAATTTAAAGATTGATGCTAACACAACCAAATAAAAAAGATTGTTCTTTAATTTCTTACAGAGGAACACACTCAATAGTCCATGTAAAGTTATTTCAATTGATTGTAGATTATTGAGTAATAATTAAAGACAACAAAATCCTTATTTTAAAATAGTACTATATTGATTAGATCTTCACACCAAAGCGCATCAGAAAAGCGGGGTTTAAAAAGAGCACAGGAACTACAGCCACTTTTCGTCATCTCCACTTCACTAAATCTCCAAATCTCAACTTCTCCACATTTCCATATCTCTGCATCTCCTCTTCCCCACTTCTCCATCTCTGCACTTGACATCATCACATCTCCAGTTCTCCACATATCCATTTCTCCACATCCCCACTTCTCTGCATCTCCAGTTCTACATATCTTCACCTCTACTTCTCCACATCCCTACGTCTCCACCTCTCCATATCTCCTACAACAAAGCACCCAACAGGAAAGTGAACTCAAGGTGTGACTGCAGATGAGAGCGCTTTGGTGTGAAGATCTAATCAATATAGTACAATTTTTAAGTAAGAATGTTGTCTTTAATTATTACTCAATAATCTACAATCAAATGAAAAAACTTTACGTGGACTATTGGGTGTGTTCCTCTGTAAGAAATTAAAGAACAATCTCTTTTATTTGGTTGCGTTAGCATCAATCTTTAAATTGGCTAGCAAATTTTATTTCGGTTGATTATTAAAATATGATTAATTATAATAATTAACAAGTGAAAGGCTGGAGAGTACAATCTTATTTTTTAAATTTTAAAGTCAGATTTATGACTAACGGTAACGTATGCCAAACACTGAAGTGTTAGTATTTAGAAAAATATGAATGTTTTACAACTCTTAAGTATCTAGCTACTGAATGGGATTTTGAATACAATAATTTAGGTTTACTTTATTCTTATAGATTAAGGTAGCAGAGAAGCTTTTGGTAGATTTAATAAAATTATATTTTAAATGTTGATAAATAATTGAATAATATAATTATGTCATTAACTAAAGTACGGGATAGCAGGACAGGCGATGTGTCATGCCTGCTGCATATGGGAGATTTTGAATGCTAATAAAATTCAGGGTTAATTAAATGTTTGCAGCTCTGGCATCTTCAAATGATAGTTTATGAGCTGGAGAGTGAATTGCAGGCACTGCAAATGTGACACATCAAGCAGAGAAAATTGCCTGAACAGGAGGTCATCACAGCCCTCAGAATAGGGTCTTCTGATTTGGTCACTGGTCAAGAAAGGAGAATGTCACTGTAAGTGAGGTAGTTGAGAGAACCCAGAGGCCAGGAAGGTAGGTGCCTCAGCCTTTTCAATTGTCCCAAGGTTTGAGGTTCTTTCAGCTTGTTTGGTTGAAAGCAGGGACTGCAAAATGGACGAACAAACTGACCATGGAACTGTGGTACAGGAAGATATTTAAATTGGGTGAGCAAGAATTATTACAGTAGTAATAAGGGACAGTACAGCAAAGGGCATAGGCATTTCCTTAGGGCTAGACCGGAACTCGTCATGAGAGGCAGAGGATCCAATCTCCATGGTCCAATGAGGTAACAATGATTTAGGCAGTACAAGGGAAAAGGTTCTGCACTGTTACTGCAAGCAATTGAGCACCAAAAAAAGAAGCTGAACTTCAAAGATAATAATCTTTGTATTCTTTACCTGCAAATGTGGAAATTAACACAGGGCAAAGAAGATTAGAAAATGTATGTGTGAATCAAAAACTGGTAAAGGCAAAATGGATTTTGGAACACTGGCATCAGCAGTAGGGCAATGGGCACTGTACATTGGGACTGATCACACCTGTGCCCCGCTGGATCCAATGTTTTAGTGAGCCACATACTAGAGAAGTATAAATACTAGGGGCAAGGGATCAAATTTGAGAAAATATGGTAAATCAAGAGTAGAAATAAGGCAAGAGGGAATAAGTATTAATATGGGAAACAGGTCATGACAGGAAGGGATAGAAAGTGTAAATCTAAGATTAATTCAGCAAATAAGGCGAGAGGTTGCAAATTAATAATAAAGAGCAAAGCTAAAAGCTTTGTAGCTGAAGGTGCTTTGCATTTGAAACAAAACAGATGAGATGGATGGCATACATTGAAAAAAAAAGTGTGATCCAGTAGCTATTTTGGAGACATAGCTGAAGAATGAAAGGTATATTGCATTTAGGAAGAACAGGAGACTTGGAAAGGACAAAAGAGTGACTCTGTTCATTACTGATGATAATGGTACAATAATGCGTGATGACCTAAGTACAAGAAACCAGTTTGTAGCAGCAATTTACACAGCATGAGAAATGATAAAGGAAAGCCATCTATTGGATTGCCCTGCTCACCAACAGTAACTTGTTGAAGACAATGTAAACGAAAAAATAATGGGAGCTTGCCAGACAGAAATAAAAAATCAGCTGAGCAAAGTTAGGCTAGATGAAGAGTTCGTAGAAAATTTGGGGATAGTTTATTTTTCATAATGACATATTCTGGAGTCAGCCAGAGTGTAGACTCAACTAAACCTAGTATTGTGCAGTAAGATTAATTTGTCCCTCGTGGTGAAGGAGCTCTTGATGGCAATGCTCATCATAAGACCAGAAGATGTAGGACATTCAGCCCATTGAGTTTGATCTGCCAATAATGTGATCATGGATGATCTGATAATCCTCAAATCTACTTGCCTGCCTTATCCCCATCATCCTTCTTTTCCTCACTTATTAAAATCTCTCTATCTCAGCCTTAAATATATTTAATAACCCAGTCTCCACAGCCTTTTGTGGTAAAGAATTCCAGTCTTTGGCTATCCTCTAAGAGAAAGAATCGTCCTCAATTCCGTCTTAAATGGGCAACTCCTTATTCTGAGATTATACCTCCTGGTGCTATTGTGCCCTGCAAGGGGAAACAACCTCTCTGCATTTACCCAATCAAGCCGACTAAGAATCTTACCTTTCAAATAAGGTGCTTTCTCATTCTTCTAAACTTTAATGAGTACAAGTCCAAGCTCCACTCATGAGAAAATCCCTCTATATCCAGGATCAACTTAGTGAGCCTTCTCTTGACTGCTTCCATTGTCAGTATATCTTTCCTTGAATAAGTGATCCAAGACTGTTCACAGTGTTCCAGCAATGGGTCTGACTAGTGCCTTGTACAGTTTTAGCAATATCTCCCTATTATATTTTATTATGTTTCTACAGCTATTTTAAAAGTGAAGAGTTAACAAATATGAGTGTTGTTCCTATCAAAGGTGAGTCGAGGGAATTAGTAATAAAAAAGATGATTAATGATTTGACCAAATATTTTGCAAAGGCCTTCACAATAAAGCATACAAGAAGCATCATAGAAATGACTACAAGTCAGGTATTGAAGGGAGGAAGTAACTCAAGAAAATTGCCATCACCAAGAAAGAGGGACAGAATAAGTTTCCAGAGCTGTGGCCTGAAACATCCCCAGGACCTAATGGACCTCAGCCGAGTATAAGGACTCATTATGGACCAGGCTCAACCCCCTCAAAAGATTTCAGGGAAGTGGTCCAGACCCTAACTTTGCTAGCTGTTTAAAGTAGACGTAATGCGGATATTCCAGGAGTGATATGGTTGGTTAACCCACTTAGTTTCAAACAAAACAGAATTTATTTACAAGATTACCGAATAAAACACCAACAAAAGAAAACAGAATATCGAATAACTTAATCTATCTGAAAACCCAATAGATTATCCCAACTTAATGATGCTGTTCCAAATACTTGCAACAATTCCCATAAATCTCTCTTGGTACAAAAGGTAAAATCAAGCACAGTGTCTTACAGGAGAGATGTCAGAGAGAGAGAGAGAGAGAGGAGGAGGATCAGCCTGGACCTGCTTCTTTGGGTCCAGCAACTTTTTCAATTCTATTATGCTGAGAAACCAGAGAAAAACTGAGCTAGGACTATTGGTCACTCCCCTTTCATTATACAAGTATTTGTTTTAAAACTAAAAAGCCTTTTGCCCGAGGCAGTATCTGTTAGCTATAATCAAACTGGCCTTAAAACCCTTCAACCTAGACTTTCAGAGTTTGTGTCTTTTACCACCTCTGAGAAAAAAAAAACAAGGACAACATAACCTTGTTAAAGGAGCAGCAGCATCACAGACTGTTTTGTTTTGGAAACATAAACGAGGAAAATTTGTAACAAATTAAGAACTAGTTCTTTATTTTATAACTCAAAGGAAAAAATCTAGCCACATGATGTTCAGTTATTGGTTACACAAGTGTATTTTATTTTTGGAAAGGCTGTTTATCATACTTTTATGAGACTAGACTAGCTTGCATCAGATGCATTTAGGTTTGGAAAGGAACTATCAGGCTTTTGGATTTGTTTTTTAGCAGTTTGTGACAGAACTGAGAACAGTTGGACACAAACTTCCAAAGACCTGCAATTCAAAATACATCTCTCTCTTTCTCTCTCTCTCTTTGATTGGAAGAAAAAGGAAGCTTGGACTTGAGGCTGTTTTCGTTAGAGAGAAGGTTGAGAGGTGACTTAATTGAGACATACAAAATAATCAGAGGGTTAGATAGGGTGGACAGTGAGAGCCTTTTTCCTTGGATGGTGAAGGCTATCACGAGAGGATATAGTTTTAAATTGAGGGGTGGTAGATATAGGACTGATGTCAGAGGTAGTTTCTTTACGCAGAGAGTAGTAGGGGCATGGAACGCACTGCCTACAACAGCAGTAGACTCTCCCAAATTTAAGGGCATTTAAATGGTCATTGGATAGACATATGGTTGAAAATGGAATAATGTAGGTTAGATAGGCTTCAGATTGTTGCATCGACCTGGGGAACTGTACTGTGCTATAATGTTCTAGGTTCTAAAAAAGGAATGCATAATGGACTCTGAAAAGAGATACTTCTAATTCAAGGAAAAATTAAGGATTGTTGTGGTAGACAGCAATGTGATATCATTGCCAAAAAACAAAAGAACGGTGATAAAATCACTTCATTATGGTTTGGACTCTTGATCCATAGAAGTTGCCTATATTTCTACCTCTATTTTCTAAACATGATATTTTTGCAGAACACTCTATATTGTCTAGGTAAAAACAATGACTGCAGATGTTGGAAACCAGATTTTGGATTAGTGGTGCTGGAAGAGCACAGCAGTTCAGGCAGCATCTGAGGAGCAGCAAAATCGACATTTCGGGTCCTGATGAAGGTTTTTTGCCCGAAACATCAATTTTGCTGCTCCTCGGATGCTGCCTGACTGTATTGTCTGTCTTCTCCATCCCATGGATTGAATGAATATGGGTGCATTTATGTGTGTATGAGTGTGTTTAGATGTAAAGAAGGTATCATTTAAATTATAAGTATTAAGTTTTATATTTCACTTGGGGTGGAACCTTGCCAGAACTCAGCTAAGTGTCATTTTCATTGTGTTTCATGGAGGATTTCTCTACATGAGGTCTCACACTATTTCGCACACTCACTTACTAAGTACCACATCCCCATAGAATGTCACTAATCTAATGCTAGCCTGACTCCCTCGAACACCATTGTAATTGTCACTGCCAGAATATCATGGAATAGTTGCAGCAGCATCAGATTTCAAAGTCCATTCTTATGCCTCAGACGTGAAAGACAAGGGAGCCTGCAGTGTGCAGCCTACAAACAGAACCCGTGTGGCAGAATAACAAACTGGCAGTGTAACCCTTCCTTTCTTCTTCATAATCCTATGAAAAGATTTTCTCTGGCATGTGGTCATGGCATTGTAAATATAGTGGGAAGATTTCCTTCAATTCCTGTATATGGTATCTTTTAATGCATTAATTCAGATGTAAGACCATAAAACGTAGGTGACCTAGGCCATTCAGCCCATCGAGTCTGCTCTGCTATTCAATGGCTAACCCGATAATCCTCAGCTTCACTTTCCTGCCTTTCCTTCATAACCCTTGATTAAAAGTCTGTCTGTCTCAGCCTTCAGCATATTTAACAACCCAGCCTCAACAGCCCTCCATGGTAAGGCATTTCCCAGATTCACTACCCTCTGAGAGAAGAAATTCCTCCTTAGCTCTGTCTTAAAAGTACAGTCCCTTATTCTGAGATCATGCCCTTTGGTCCTAGACTCTTCCAAAGGGGAAACAACCTTTCCTCATCCACCTTGTCAAGTCCCAGAAGAACTTTGTATATTTCTATAAGGTTGCCTGTCAATGTTCTATATTCAATGTTACAACAATCTATACAGCCATTCTTCATAAGACAGTCTCTCACACCTAGGTATCAGCGCTGTGAACCTTTTCTGGACTGCCTCTAGTGCCAGTATATACTTCCTGAGACAAGGGGCCTGAAGCTGTTCACAATATCCTGGCCACGGCAGGACCAGTGCTTTGTATAGTTTTAGTAAAACCTCCCTACCTTTAAATACCATTCCTTTTGAAATAAAGGCCAACATTCCATTTGCCTTCTCTACTAATAACTGAACGTGTTGTTATCTCTTTCTGTGGTTCATGTACCGGGAGTCAATTGTTCTGTAGCGTTGTGTGCAATATTTCGTCATTTAAATAATATTCAGTTCCAGATATAGCAAACATTTCAGATTTCCGAATAGTTGGAACATTGCTAACTTTGAGTGGCAGAACTTCGATCGTTCACTATTCAGAGCGAAACTCGAACGACGTTTAAAGACTGCGGGTTCAATGTTGCTGTGGTTAAAAACAGAAAGCGACAGCTCACAGGGCCAACCCCCACGACCAACAGTCCCGCAATGCCACCCCCATGATGCTAATTCGGTTATGGCTCCTTTTAACGTGAAAAAAATGATCCTCAACATTGTTCCTCTTTGCCACGAGGCTGATATGTACCTAGAGGTTAAAGCGCCACCTGAGGTCATTGGCATTTTGAATAAATGAATATTTCAAACTCCGCCCGTTCAAATCTGTCCGTTTTCGCCTTTCGCTGGAACCTGGCTGCTGCATTGCGATCGCATTAAGTAATTCAGTGGAATCGATCGTATTATCCCCTAGATGCAGATCCAATCAATCCTCAATATGAGCTACACAGCAAGAATGCCAATCAATGCGCTGTCACAATTCACAGCTCGAACCAGACTCGGGCAACCCACCCAGTGCTGTGTAACAGAAACCAGCGGGAACAGTACTCCGAAAGCGTTGGGGCCAAAACGCACTTAAAAGTGTTGCAAGTTTACTTGGAACTAGTAGCACTTGTAAATTAAAGGCAGCATCTCGTCAATATCACGTTTCCACACCGCCCCCCAAAGGGGCAGGAATATAAGGTTCATTCGCATTTCTTTCCTGTGTTTTCGAAAAAAAAATGAAACTGCCTTGCCTTCGTTCTAAACTGTTGCAGGTTTCGAGCTTTATTTAGTTTATCCGAACCGCGTTTGTGAAGCACACTGGGTTTCTCTTTGCAGACGCCAAGCCCTGGTTAATCATTGGTTCTTGTTACCGCCTATCGACAAGTCGCTGGGCGCCTCCACATTGTACTGGGCTGACATTTATCAGATTGAAGGCATGTTTGTTCTCTTGCTGCGTGTCCTGCTTCAACTTTGCAAATATGTCCCTTAAACAAATCATTGCTACCTTCCGAGTTGGAGATCATTTCGAAATAAATCGTTCGTTGGAAATGTCATGGGGCCGGCTGCGTCAGGGTTTAAACAGGGCAGCCGTACCCCACTACTGTCTGTGCACTGGATAGGAAAACTCATCCACGTTACAAGTGGCAACGCCACTCACACCAAGCTTGCCGAGTATTTAGTCTCTAAACTCCATAAAATTTATTTTAAGCAGTTTCGATCCCATTTCACCGCTAAGTGGAACACATCTAAATAGTTTCCGGTTTTATTTGTATCGATCAACGTTCACTGCAAACGGAACACATGCTAACGTCTTTAAATTGTAGCATAGGTACTGACCAGTGAAAAATCTTATTCACGGTGTGGCTGTACCGAGCGATTAATGAAACGTTGCATATTCTAGCCGCGCCTTGACAGTGTGTGCGTTCTTGTATTAACGCAGTAAATATGTTTTAACATCCATAGAAAATTATAAGCTGTTTGCTGGCGCAAATGCATTATGGTTGTGTTTTAGACATATAAAAAGGCACATAAATATCTTACAGTATTGGCTAAAAGTTGCGGATCTGTTTGAACACAACGACTGTAAACACGAGGTGAACAATACTTCTTTGGATTGAACTCTTGAAGCATTCTCTGCATGTGAACTGCTGGCGTTTCCTTGTCAGCGAATCCCGCTTGCCAATAGTTCCTGCTGTGCACTTGTTAAATGGAAACAGGACCTTCTCTCAAGTTTTTTTAAAGAGTTTATTTTGGCTTGTTTGGTACATTTGTAAGATTCCTAAGGAGATTTAAGACAGAGAGCATGCAAAATCGACGCAAGAACTTCACCCCCCCCCCCTCCCCCTTTCCCGCAAAGGCTGGGAATTACCGCTAACGTGAGCCTTGGGCCTCGGAATTCCTCAGAGAGGTCGGACAAAGGGAGGGGAAATAACGTTTGCGTTCGCGTATCGCTTTTGTAAAAACAAGTTGGCCAGGCGATAAGCAGCTCGCTTAGCCCTGTCAGTCATCCTTTGAGACTCTTCCGTCTTCTCAGTATAGCGGGCAAGCAGTTGAATACCTCGTAAACACACATCTGAAACAAATTAGGTCTCTGTTATATTCACCAAGAACTGGCTGATAAATAGGTGTCTGTATTTACAGCAAAACTAATTCCCTGCATACACAGACGTATCACCGCATGCTATTATACACAACCTGATATCAATAGCAACTCTTACTTACTCTTAAAAGTCGCAGGATCTTCTGTTTTGGCAGCACTCTCCCACAAATAGACGTCCAGTCAGCTGGATTTCAGTACAACTATGAGAAATAAGCGGGAGCCCTGGGGACATTAGTTTAACTCAATATCCACGTTCGCCCGATGGGGAAACAACAGGCTCTTCACTAAAGGGGCAAACATCATACACATCTTCACCTGTTTCTTGTTACTTCCGACCTAGTTTTTCCAATCTTTCTAAGGTCATTGACAGTTCTCTGGTGCTTTGACCAAGTAACTCCTCTTCACGGTTAAGTCCCAATGGTTGAATAAACATTACAAGTCAATCTCAATGCAAAATGATCATACTGACATATGCTCCCAGTGTAAATCCAACATCAGGTGCAATGAACTGACGGGTGGAATGTGATTCTGTGGAGGCTGGAGCTGGCTGTCAGCATGTGCTGTGTTTTCTTTTTAAAAAAACAAGGATTATTATTGATGTGAAGGTAAAAGATTTAGGCTTAACATTTGGATGACCCTAACTTGAAGATAGACCCACACAGATGGTAAAAAAAAATCCATATATGTTTCATCCCACAGTAAACTCGAGAATCAGAGCAATGGCAAGCTTAGCTGGACTTTCTGGGCCATGGGAAGGTACTCTGATTTAAATAATACTGTCCAGTGACTAGACCTCCAGCTCATTGTTCAGTTCCAAGATCTGCAGACAGCAAGCTAAATTCTGCGGTATTATTATACTACAGAATTATGCAGTAGACATATATGCCTCCTTTCTCAAAGACAACTACTTCTCTAGCACTTTTTTAACTCCACCTCTGCTTCATTTTGTTTGCTACTGAAACACTCATCCCTGATTTTGAGGCCTCCAGACTTTGCTATTTCATTGGTGCCTTTCACCCTCAATAAACTTTCAGCCTATCCAAAATTCTGTTGCCCATATCCTAACCCAACAAAATCCCATTCATCCACACCCCTGCTGTGCTAGCTGACTTGTATTGAAACCAAGTCACTCAACACCGCCAATTTAAAAGAAGTACCTTTGATCTTCATGTTCTTCAAACTTTGGTTCCTGCGTATGAATTCTGGTCAAGATGGCGGTGGAGTAGGATGCTCCAACCGGAGCTCCTCCACTCCTTCTGTTTCCCTCTTTTTTATCCACCTTTTTTTCCTCTTTCTTTCCTTCTTTGAGCTCTTGGTGAGTCCCAGCCTCATCTCTCAGTGGCTCATAGTGGGTGCTGGCCTGGTCTCTCAGCAGCCCTCAGCCTGGTCTCCTGGTAGCTCGTGGTGGGTCTCAGCTTGTTCTTTCAGTGGCTCATGGTGGTGTCTTAGCTCAGTGTGCGAGTGGATCCTTCCCAGGCATGTTCAAAGAGACGGCAGTTTCACAGCAGCGATGCGATACGTGGCGGTGGTGTTGAGAACAGAGAGGTATGTGGAGGGCTCATCAAAGACTATTGAACTTTTAACTTATTCCTTTATTTTCCTAGTTTCAATTACAAAAGACTTTAATGTTAGCTACTACGTTCTTTATTTTTCTGCTATTCCATGAAGTAAAACTTAACTGTTTAACTCTCGTGTCTCTTACTATCTTGTACCTAAGCTTTTTTTCTACCTAGCTACCTTGGTACCTAAGATGGCGCCATGGATGGCGACATGAAACACTTTTCACTGTGCTCCTGTACTTCAATACTTGAGTATACATGACAATAAAATCTAAAATCTAAATCGAAAATTGCTATCTCCCTACCAGTCTCCACTCTTTATCCAATATTTATCGAGAATCATTTATATAAATGATTTGGATGTGAGCATGAGGCATAGTTAGTAAGTTTGCAGATGACACCAAAATTGGAGCTGTAGTGGACAGCGAAGAAGGTTATCTCAAATTACAACAGGATCTTGATCAGATGGGCCAATGGTTTGAGGAGTAGCAGATAGAGTTTAATGTAGCAAAATTGTGAGGTGCTGCATTTTGGGAAAGCAAATCTTACCAAAACTTATACACTTAATGGTAAGATCCGAGAGAGTGTTGCTGAACAAAGTGACCGTGGAGTGCAGGTTCATAGCTCCTTGAAAGTAGAGTTGCAGGTAGATAGGGTAGCAAAGAAGGCATTTGGTATGCTTTCCTTTATTGGTCAGAGTATTGAGTATAGCAGCTGAGACATCGTGTACAGGACATTGGTTAGGCCACTGTTGGAATATTGGGTGCAATTGTGGTCTTCTTCCTATTGGAAGGATGTTGTGAAACTTGAAAGGGTTCAGAAAAGACTTACAAGGATGTTGCCAGGGTTGGAGAATTTGAGCTATAGGGAGAAGTTGAATGGGCTGGGCTGTTTTCTCTGGAGCGTTGGAGGCTGAGGGGTGACCTGATAGAGGTTTATAAAATCATGAGGTACATGGATAGGGTAAATAGACAACGTCTTTTAGGGTGAGAGGGAAAAGATATAAAAGAGACCTAAGGGGCAACCTTTTCACACAGAGGGTGGTGCGTGAGTGGAATGGGCTGCCAGAGGAAGTGGTGGAGGCTGGTACAATTGCAACATATAAAAGGCATCTGGTTAGGTAGATGAACAGGAAGGGATTGGAGGGATATGGGCCGGGTGCTGGCAGGTGGGACTAAATTGAGTTGGGATATCTGTTCAGCATGGATGTATTGGACTGAAGGGTCTGTTTCTGTGCTGTACATCTCTAAGACTCTATGAACTGCTTACCTCTGACATTAAACCCTTATGTATCCTCCTTTCTTTTTACCATTATTGATAGATATACCTGTATTGATAGCTGTCTAGACCTTATATAATGTAAACCTAATCATAAATCCTCCTGCTTCATCCTTTCCATCTTGTTAAGACACTCCTTTAAATCTATTTCTTTCATAACACTTCTGGTCAGCCCTCCTCATATATAATTATTTAGATCAGTGTCCATTCCTATCTGATAACTTTTCTGTCATGTATAGAGTAATAATTTTGTATATTAAAGGAACTGTATAAATGATCACTGTTAGTTGTCTTGCATGAAACATACCAACAGCTGTTATCCAACCAGACTTGGGAAATGTAAACTCCTGGCTTAGAAGTCCCCTCTGTCTTACTATATTCTCTCTAATATGGATCACATTGGTTTTTCATTCATTCACGAGTTGAGGATGTTGCTGACTAGATCAGTGTTCATTGTCAATTTCTAATTCCCGAGAGGGCAGTTAAGAGTCAAACACGTCACTGTGAGTCTGGAGTCAAATGTAGGCCAGACCAGGTAAAGATGGCAATTTCCTCCTTTAGAGGACATTAATAAACCGGATGGGTTATTCCCAACAATTGGCAATGGTTTCACGGTCATCGTTGGATTCTTATTTCCAGAATTTTATTGACTTCAAATTCTGCCACCTGCCATGGCAGGATTTGAACCCAGGTCCCCAGAACAATATCTGGGCTCAGCATTAACAGTCCGGCAATAATAGCCTAGCCTATCACCTTCCCATAATTTGTTCTGACATTGTTTGGGGTGGAAAACAAAATTAGTTAAAAATGTTTTCATGTACACAGTCTGGGTCTAATTCCTAGATTTATAGTAGAAGTGTACTGGAAAGGCCACAAAGGTTTCATTTATTTAAATCTAGAATTTCCAAAGTGTGGAAACAGGTCTTTCGGCCCAACAAGATGAGGCATTTGTATGGGTATATGAATAGGAAGGGTTTGGAGGGATATGGGCTGGGTGCTGGCAGGTGGGACTAGACTGGGTTGGGATATCTGGTCGGCATAGATGGATTGGACCGAAGAGTCTGTTCCATGCTCTACATCTCTATGGCTCTATAAGACCACACCAACTCTTCAAACAGCATCCTACCCAGACCCATTCCCTACTCTATCCCTGTAAATTGCATTTCCCATGGCTAATGCACCTAATCGACACATCTCTTAATGCTATGGGGAATTTAGGATGGCCAATCCACCTAACTTGCACATCCTTGGACTGTGGGAGGAAACCAGAGCACCTGATGGAAACCCACACAGGCATGGGGAGAATGTACAAACTCCGTATATATTATATTGCAAAACATCTGTTTTAACCCATCCCTTTTAAGCAACAATCACCTTCACGTATGATGAGGAAGATGATGTGTGGACATATTCTGGTTTTCCATATAATTGTCTTGATTGTACAATTTTGAATCTAAAAAGTAATTTGTTCGCCCACATTCTCTGAAAAAAAAGTCAATTTCAGTATTTGGGGAAACATGTTGTGGCATGTAGTAAGGCAAAAATAATTGACCTTGTTGCAGTAAAACAGCTTTTAACACAAGGATTATCATGGTCAATCAGGCTGATATTATTCTAAATCTCTAGTGGTCTATTATTAAAGTAAGAAATTTATGCACCAATTGTTTGTTCTGAAGTAGAGTGTGATCATGCATTTCACCTCATTGCAAGTTGGTTTGTTTAATAATCAGCTCTGGTAAAACTTCCTGTAATGATAAGGTAGGAAAAATAGCAATAAAACACAATAGCAAGTATCCACCTTTAAAAGCTGTGAACTTGAGATCATTTATACGTTGAGACTGACAAACAACCTTGATGTATTGAATAGTAGAGTAAACTTGAGGATTCATATCATCTACAACTGCTCTTATTTTTTATGTCCTTATTTGGTTTTACACTTCATGTTATAGTGACCTTAAGATATTTCTACATTTTTTTAAGTGGTACCTTGAAGTACTCTAGCTACTGAAGTTATAATGAAAACAAGAGAAAAGACTTAATCTATTTACCTCAATGACAATCTTACTCAAGAGTGAAGTATCATATTATTCATTCCTAATTATTTGGTTTACTACTTGCATATTAACAAAAATACATTTATGCTTTGTACTAATGACCTTAGTGATGATTAATAGAGGGACCTATTTAAACTGTACATAAGATAAATACAGCAACCAGACTTTCACTCCATGACAGACACATCAACTGAGATTGCTTGCCAGATTTGATGTGAACATAAAAATAAACAAGCACTGAAAAAGGTGTCTTTATGCCAAATGGAAATGACTGAATCTGTGTGTGACAGAACTCCACTTGAGGTTCAGAACCAACAACAATGGATTGATAATTAGATTCATGGATAGCATCCCATGGGAACCCCCATCAACAATGACTTGAACTGCTGCACTTCAAAATCTAATGTTATCATCAGTGCATTGCTGATTGCCAAATTGGTGATGTATTTCTGATAATGTCAATAAATACAGTATATGCTACTTCCAAAACTAGATACAGGTGCTGCTTTAATAACTTGCTACACATTGCGCCATGACAGATGATAATATTTGTAGAGGCATATATGTCGTCCACTGTGTTTCATTGATGGTTTCTTGAGGTTAGCAGTTAGTTGACAGACAGACATCTGGTAGGGAGCACCACAGTAAAGTTCCTGACAGCATATAAGTAAAAGCTTTACCAAAGAGTAACTTTGGGGACATCAAGATAATAGTGAATTGGGTAAACAGATGTCCTGTGAAATAGCACATGGCTAAAAGCAAGCAGTGGCATCATAAACCCACTGCTGAAACTTGTGGATAACAGAAAGTTAAAAGGCACAGCAATTAACTAAATGCATTTTGTAATTTATGTTTGGAAGCAGAGAGCAAAAGAATAAAGAACTTGGGGGTATATCTATACAAAAAAAATGTATAGGCAACAGGTAAGGGCAATGTGTCATTCTGGGTATATCTCATTACAGAAAGAATTGTAAAGGTATTAAGAACAGATCGTGAAAGCATTTGATCATTTTTCCTAACACTTCTTTTCCTGAAGCACCACTTTCACCTTTAGTATTTGTGAGGCACCTTGTCTACTGTTCTACATTAAATATGCTATATAAATCTAGTGTTCTTAGATTAAAGGTGTAAATTGTTCAAGGCTCAGAATTTAGTAACCAGTGTCATCAATTTTAAATTGTTACTGAGTGTGTGAAATAAGATGGTAGGAAAGTTTTGCTTTACAGAGAGACTTGTTATAACATACCATATCTCTGTTACATTTTGGAAAACATGCACAGAGATAGAGAAGTTTATTCAAAACAAAATTCACGTGACAAAGCACCCACTCTGGAAAAGGAGTGATTGCAATTTAAGAGGTTGTCACCAGAAGAATAACCAGCTTGTGTTGACTGCAACATACCTGGAATGTTAAGGCGACCAATGGTCCATCAAAATGTGTACTTCTTTTTATTTATGGTCTTAAACTCTTTTCAAAAATAACATTAACACTTGACAAAGTTAATAACAATATTACCTACTTATTTTTGATAATTCAAGGTATACTTCTGGCTACTTTGGTATATTGGGCAGCACAGTGGCACAGTGTTAGTACTGCTATCTCACAGTACCAGAGACCTGGGTTCAATTCCCACCTCAGGCAACTGTCTGTGTGGAGTTTGCACATTCTCCCTGTGTCTGTGTGGATTTCCTCTGGGTGCTCTGGTTTCCTCCCACAGGCCACAAATGTGCAGGTTAGGTGAATTGGCCATGCTAAATTGCCCATCGTGTTAGGTGAAGGGGTAAATGTAGGGGAATGGGTCTGTGTGGGTTGCACTTTGGTGGGTCGGTGTGGACTTGTTGGGCCGAAGGGCCTGTTTCCACACTGTAAGTAATCTAATTTCTTAATATAGTTTTGCACATGATCAAGGACAAACTGAATCAGAAAATATTCACAGCTTTGCAAAATTTCAGTCTGTTACTACCAACCTCAGAAGCGAGGAAAGAGGAATTTCTTCATCTCTCCAAACAAAATATGATGTTGCTAAGAGCGGGCTGCTCTCAAAATTCAACTCGGTTGCTGTTTTCGGGAACTTGCTGTGCACAGATTGACTGTCACAGTTCCTATGTTACAATGACTAAACTTGAAAAATCATTCAAGTATTGTCTTTGTCTGTGCTCTCACTTTATTTGATTTCCTGTCTTCGTTTCTTCCAATGTGAATTCTTAATAATTAGATTCTTACATCTTCTACTAATAAAACAGAAAATAAATAAATAAATATGTTGAGAATGGGTAATTTCATCTGTCAGATTCATTTCTAGCCTCAGAAACACATAAAGGAAAATCTGTTGGGAACCTTGGGCATTGGTTGCTTGGCCTTCAATTAAACATATTACATTCCCTGTTCTGGTATTCAAATCTGGCTTCTACTCAACCTGCTCAGAGATGGTATAACTCATCCCTGGAGCAGATGGGACTTGAAATCGGGCTTGTATGCTGCTGTCTGCCTTAGCCCAACCATAGCTCTCTTACTTCTAATTTACAATGTCATTGATTCAAGTCCTATACCAGAGACATCAGCAAACAATCCAGGCTGAAACTTCTATAAAGACAGTGCTGGACTGTCAGACATACAACCTCGTGACTGAAACATTAAACTGAGCTACCATCTGCCACTTTGGAAAATAGAAAAAAATCTATTGCCATGACTAAAAACTAACACTAGAACTCTTCTGATGGGATGGACAACATTTATTCCTTGAGTAACATTTTCAAAAAAACTGAACGGTCATTTGGCTCTTTGTTGTTTGTCAGAATTTGCTGTGCACAAATTGGCCACTGCATTTCCTTTGTTACAACAGGGATCTCACCTTAAAAAGCGTTTCTCAGTTGCAAAGCACTTTACAATGTCCTGAGGTCATAAAAAATCTCAGTATAAATTCAAGTATTTCATTTCACTATTTTGGCTGTAGACCCCATTGCAACTTTTATAGTGAAATTGGTTTGTTGTGTGAAGTATGTCCTGGTGCTAGCATGTCTGACTGCTGTCCCCTACAATCAGTGGTACTTAAAGGAACTGCTCAAGGCCAATAGGAAGATGTATGGTTTTACATTTTTAAGAAGAAATGTGAGGAAAGGAAGGATATTTCTGCTCTTCCTGATCTATCAGAATTCCATTCTTTACCCCATCCCAACCTATCCACCTCAACACCATTTCTTCTCAAGTCCAAGCCAGGCCCAATCCCCATGCAGAACCCAGTTGCCTTGCTGCCACACTGAGCTATAAACTGCAGTGGAAGTCCACTTGATCCCCACAGTGTATTGTTAAAATGTTTGAAAGGTCAGGCTAGACCTAATAACAGATTTGTCCTTTAAACTGTGACCATGAATGGACATTGTGGGCATATTTTAGATATTATTTCTCTTGTATGCAGGACTGGAAGACCTTTACATAATGTTTCTCAGCTCAATGCACTCCTGAAGATTATAGAACTCAAAAAAACCAATGAGACATATCTAATGACTACAGTCTGTTGTTTATATCTTCTGGGCACATGCACATACACTCTCACTGCTTATTGAAAGTCTGCAAAATATAAGCAATATGTAAATAAGGTTTTTTGTAATTTGTCCCTTACATTTTGTTCATTATTCATTAGCATTGAGCAAAAGAAAAATATACCAACAGTTTATTTTCCAAAATTATGCTTTGAACAGTACACACCTACGCTGTTTAATCCATCTTCAAATAAAACAATCACATTTCTGGTCAAAAATATCAAATTTAATTTCAACCATTAGAACAAAATTGATCCTTTCAGTAAATATTTAGATTGAATTAAGATAGCAAGGAATTAAGATAGCAAAAGACAATTAAATCAATGCCCTTATTATGTTACTGTGAGGTATATAATCTTTAATGTTTTGTTTCATATAAAGCCATATTTTGGACCTTGAAAATCAGTTACACTGAAGAAAATAACATAATTTCAAGTAATCTGTGTGAAGACTTTACCCCATCATTTTACAAGTTTGTGTTTTTTTTTAATTGTGAATTCGGAGTAGAGTAATCCAAGTTATAACAGACAGCGCATGGTGAATATAAAATTTTCAGTTACAATTGTAGATTTAGTTAATTGTTAAGCTTTGTACTTTTAGTATTCTCCATTAAAATGAACATTCTTCTCTTTCTTCCTTTAAAAACTACCTTAAAACCTATCTCTTTGGTCAAGCTTTATGTCACTTGTGCTAATATCTCCTTATGTCATTCCCTGACAGTTACCCCTGCAAAATGTTTTGATACATTTACTCAGATGAAGACACTATATAAATGCAAGTTGTTGTTCTATGATGTCATCTTGTTTTTGCACCAAGATCTGTTACATTGTATTTGACTTTTACATTCTATCACTGTATTTGCCTGTGTGTGAAGCTGGTCACTTTGGTAGAATTTTTTTTAAAATGTATTACATAAATGGAGAATGACTGCAGAACTCTGAGGTGCAGGAGGATCTGGTTGTTCAAGTTGCATGAGTTGCACGAGTCAAAGTATGTTAATGGGCAGATCTTAAACATTATCAAGAAATGTAATGGGATTACAATCCTTTATTATGAGATGAATTGAACATTAGATAAAGGATGTTATACTTCTGTTATGTAGGGCATTAGTGAGACTACATCTTGAATACTTTGGATTCAAGGAAGAATGTAAATGTACTAGAGGTAGTTTAGAGATAATTAAAAGGAGCATTATTAAAATTGGAAATCTGGAATGAGTGTGTTGATTTATGAAAATAAGTTGGACAGACCTGAACTAGTTTCCACTGGAGTTTAGGACTGCTGAAAGTGACCTGTTTGAAGTGTGTAAGATGCAGAAGGTCTTGACAAGATGGACATGAAAAGGATGTTACCTGACTTGGGTGAGTCCAGACGGGAGGATTGTTAGGGATCATCCTTTTGGGAGAGAATGAAGAAAAATTGTTTTCTCTCTGAGTTACATGACTTTACAACTCTGCTTCAGAAGGTGGGTTATTGAATGTTTTAAAGGCGGTGTTAGATGCTTATTAGGCAAAGGAATCAAAGATTATCAGGAACAATTAGAATTCAAAACACAGACAGTTCACCTATTGTCTTATTGAATAGTGGAGGAGATTCAAGGGGCTGAAAGGTTTAACCTTCTGCCTATTTTGTTTGTTCATTTCACTGAAGGCCATCATCACCATCTTGGCAGCAAATGGATGCCGTATGCAACCTGTTGATTGTAAATTTACCTATGTGTACTTTATTTAGCCATAATGGATTGTACTTTATTGAAATACTTCCTGTATTCAGGTGGCTGCAATTCTATGTTTCGAACATTGGATAGCTTGTTGCTTATATATTGGTTATTATCAATGTCTAAAAGCAGTGTCATCTGCAGATCAATGTGTATTATTAATACTGCCAACCATCTGTCTGCAAAATGGCTTGAGCTGTGCTGCAAGCTGATTGTGTGGAATATTTCTGGCAGGAGTTAAAATTGTCATGGGGCCTATATTAGCTGGCATTGAAAAGGATGAGATGGGATCTGATTGAAACTTTCAGAATACTGGGAGGCCTGAACAGAGTGGGAGTGGAGAATAATAGGGGAGACTAGGACCTGAGGGCAGAGCCTCAGAGTAAAGGGACAACCCTTTGCATCTGAGATGATATCGAATTTTTTCAGCCAGTGGGTGGTTAGTCTGCGGAACTCATTGCTGCGTAGGGCTGTGGAGGCCAAGTTATTGGGTGTATTTATGACTGAGATAGATGGGTCCTTGATTAGGGGATCAAGGGTTATGAGGAGAAGCCAGGAGAATGGGGTTGTGGAACCTATCAGCCATGATGGAATGGCGAGCAGAATCAATGGGCCGAATGTTCTAATTCTGCCCCTGTATCTTATGGTCTTACGGCTTGAGATAGAATAGGACAGAGTTCATATGGAAAAAAATCATGGAAACGGGTCTAATTATTTGAGTACTAGGGGGACAAAGTGGATGAGCTGAAAATTCCCCATTCATTGCTAACGGCCACGCAGAGCACATTTGGAAGGGATGGAGAAAAGCACCTGAAACACATTAAATGTTATGTGATCTGTTGATAAACACCCGCCAAAAATAAGCAAACAACAGCTACAGACAGATGTATTGTAGACCAGGTCGTTAAACTATCAATACCGACCATTTATTGAAGTACATTTATTACAAGGACATAACCACCTAATAATCTTGCGAATAACAAGTGCACGCTAGGAACTATTTCTTTATTTCTCAATTGAATTTTACTTCTATTATACCCTTGTTTTTACCGCAGCCAGCAGGCACGTAATATTCTTCCAAGCCGAAGTAATATCTAAAGCTGTTCCGAGCAGATGGGAGTCTTTGCGTGTGGGCTTAGCTATGTGGGCTAAATGAAAATTGATATATTTTTAAACACGTACTAAATATTACCATATTTACATCTTTCCTGTTTTCAGTTTGAGCTCCAAAGGTCACAGGCTAAGTTAGACACCATTTGAAACCCAAAACCGTTTCATGCTTATTTATTTTATTATACTGTTGGGCTAAATGTTTACACTGCAAGTGGCACATCTGGATTAGATAATTTGTTGTGAATTAAGAAGAGTACGATGGTTATCATATTTTGCGTGATTAAATCTGTTTAAATTTATGATTTTCTTAGGGAAAATAGCAGCCCGTGAGAATAAAGAAAACTCCACGAATAATACTTTGATGTATAGATTATTATGGGGGCGTTTGTTAACGGCCAGAGTGTATTCTATATTGAATCAGAATCCTTTCTTTAAGGAATGTAATACAACCTCCGTCTCCCAGTTTTGGGGGTAGCTATGTATAGTTTGATTAAACTGTTTGCGAGCGAACTCTTTCTATTTTAAGTAGCGGGCACGTGACTCTGATGTTTATCATTACTTAATGATAATATTTCTCAAAGTACTTATGCGATTACAGAAAGATCTCCCAACATTAACACAATACACATAACATGTCAATGAAACGTGCTTACTCTTTCCAAAAGCCCATTTCGAAATTCAAACTCATTAAATTCAAATAACATTGAAATTCTTTTTTTTCGCAGATACGTGAAGATAACTAATTCGTGAAGATCTCAAACTCGATAACTAATTTCAATATTAACGTTACTGTGTGTAATAATTAGAACAAAGCAACGTGAGCTGGCCATTCAGTCCCATTGGCCTCTTCTACCCAATGAGATCAGAACAATCTGCATGCTTGCTCCATCCAATTACTAATTGCTTTGGCTCCGTAATCCTAAATATTCGGGGTGAACAAAAATCCTTCCATCTCAGATGTAAAATTTTAAATTGACTTAGCATCTCCTGATTTTCTCAGCCCTTTGGTAAAGAATTAATTCCTAACTTCTCTCCTGAATTTAAGAGATATGGTCCATTTTAAAATATGCCTACTTACCTCACATAATCCAAATGTCAAACTAGCCAACAGATTAATCAGAAGCTTTGTATTATTTTTGAACTACTGTGATTTTCTTTGATTTCAGAGTAGTATTATTCCTTTGATTTTATTAAACAACTTGTCCGATTTATAAGACTGGATATGTCAAGTAGGTTAATAGCTTGATCTTACGGAGAAAATAAATGAAAGAGGTTTGTTTAATGTAGTAGATTGCAAACTTGCAGAAAAGTCATGCCTGATCCAAAAATGACCAAACAGCATTAGCCAGTCTTATGTCCAATCTTTCTCTTTAACTAATATCCATTATTTAGTACTAGATAAAAGAAATGGCTGCTTGATACTTTTATTCATTGTGTTTTCATTTTAGCACAGTGCTTTCAAATGTATACATGGTAATAGAAATTTTTAGGATACTATGGATACATTTTGGTTTCTTCCAAAAGCAAATAATGCAAAGGTTAAGGAGAAGGTTCAGAGTAGAGCTATGAAATTAAGATCTTTTTTTAAGCTTACTGCTCAACAAATTGGGAATCTATTTATTCACTTTAAAGATAGATTGACTTCTGGGAGATTTGGCAAGGGGAAATAAAATGTTTGTACTGCAAGATGGGTATTAGTTTGAGGAAAACCATGCATTTCAGTTTTGCAAACCTATGGCATGTTAGGCAATTCTTCCTTTCACAGTGTATGCTAGATATTTAGAACTAAATTGGAATTCTACTACTACAGTATTTGACATGTCCAAGACCTTAAAGAAAATAAATAAAGAATTGGATTTATATGGTGCCTTACAACATGCACTGCACTTCGCAACTCAAGCTGTAGTTAATGAAGTTCTGTTAATGATCTCCCTGTTGTAATGTAGAAAATGTAGCAGACAATTTGCTTACAGAAAGTTCCCACAAACATTAATGTGACAATTAGCACATGATCTGCACTTAGGTAATATTTATTGAGAGATAATTATTGACTAGGATACTGGCTATAAAACTTCTTTAAAACATGCCATGAGACCCTTCACATTTGTCCAATTATTCAGATCTTACCTCAGTTTACTGTATTATCCAAACAATAGCATTTCTGACAGTGCAGCACTCCCTCAGTGCTATACTGGACATGAGTTTTAATTTTCATGCTTCAGTGCTATGTATTTGGAGGCAACCACTCTCCCCATTGAGACAGAGCAGCCTATTCAATTTGATATTTGAAATCTTTTTTTTTAATTGACCATTTTCTGATTGGTGTGAAGTTCATATCTTGAATGTGATGCTGAAATACTAGACAATATAATAATGTGATCTCTTGGACTGGATTCCTATCCTGATAGCAAGTGGAAAAAGGAATTTTCTAGATTTTCTTATTTATTTGATTTTGATTTTTATTGCCTGTTTTCTTACCTCTTACTGAAGGACATGTGACTGCTGGTGCACAGGGGTATCTAATCACTTCTGGCATCACCGATGTGTTGGGCAGACTTGATGAATTGGATCAGTTTGTCCTGCCAGCCACACACTGTTACTAAAATGCCACCCATTACTCTTAATGAGGTACACATAGCAATGAATGCATCATTGATATGACAAGTTGAATTTCGACATGATTATGATTTGGAAACCAAAAGGAGGGACATAGCATATTTCAAAAGAAGCAGCCCCATCAGTCAGTGCCAGTGAGTGTTCGGGTTCATGTACACTTTTGATGAAGATGCAAAGCTGGAAAGGCATGACATTAGCTGGAACTGGGAAGTTTGAAATGTAATAAAAACTGATGTTTGACACTTGACATCAGCATGAATTAACTTAATGAGCAGTACAGAAAACATGTCAAACTCAGGCATCCCAATAATGATGTGTCAACTTGGGAACCTACAAAGCAATGCCTTAACCAATGGATCAGATCAAATTTCTACAGTCTTTTTTCATCCAGTTATGAATGGTAGTGTGCAATTATGCAACTAATCTGACTAAGAACTGGAAGGTGCTGTCCAAGGAGTCTCGGTGAGTTGTTGTGCATCTTCTAGATGGTACTCATCTTTGCCAATGTCTTTGTGGTGAAATAGGTGAGCATTAAAAGCAGTGGATGCTGTGCCAATCAGGTGGGCAGCTTTGTCCTGAATAATGTCGAGCTTTTTATGTGTTACTGTTAATAGTCCTAGACTTGTGGAGATTAGGAGATTGTCACAGTAGGGAATGGTAAAAGTACAGAATTTGTAATGCAGACCAATGAGGAAGACCTAAGCCTTTTCAAAGTTAGGCTTGAGGAAATCATGAATAAAGAACAAAGAAAATGTACAGCCCAGGAACAGGCCCTTCAGCTCTCCAAGCCTGAGCCGATCCAAATGTACTGTCTAAACCTGTCGGTCAATTCCTAAGCATCTGTATCCCTTTACTCCCCACTTACTCATGCATTTATCCAGACGCATCTTAAATGAATCTACCGTGCCTGCCTCTACCACCTCTGCTGGCAACATGTTCCAAACGCCCACCACCCTCAGTGTGAAGTACTTGCTGTGTATATCCCCCTTAAACTTTCCATCTCTAACCTTGAAAGCGTGACCTCTTGTTATTGAATCCTTCACCCTGGGAAAAAGCTTGTCTCTATCCACCCTGTCTATACCCTTCATGATTTTATAAACCTCAATCAGGTCCCCCCTCAATCTCCTTTTTTCTAATGAAACTAAACCTAACCTACTCAACCTTTCTTCATAGCTAGCACCTTCCATACCAGGCAACATCCTCGTAAACCTTCTCTGCACCCTCTCCAAAACGTCCACATCCTTTTGTTAATGTGGCAACCAGAACTGTACACAGTATTCTAAATGCAGCCGAACCAATGTCTTGTACAATGTTAACATGACTTGCCAACTCTTATACTCAATACCCTGTCCAATGAAGACAAGCATACTCTATGCCTTCTTGACCACTCTATCTACCTGTGCAGCAACTTTCAGGGTACAATGGACCTGCACTCCCAAGGCTCTTCCGTTCAGTGTATAATTTGTTCTAGAATTAGTCTTGCCTAAATGCATAACCTCACATTTGTCTGGATTGAAATCCATCTGCCACTTTTCTGCCCAACTCTGCAGTCTATCTATATCCTCCTGTATTCTCTGACAGTCCCTTATGCTTTCTGCTACTCCACCAATCTTCGTGTCATCTGCAAACTTGCTGATCATACCAACAGTGCCTCTTCCAGATCATTTATGTACATTACAAACAACAGTGGCCCCAACACTGACCCCTGTGGAACACCACTGGTCACCTTTCACCATTTTGAGAAACTCCCTTCAACTACTATTCTCTGTCTTCTGTTGCTCAACCAGTTCTTTATCCACCTAGCTAGAACACCCTGCACACTATATGACTTCACTTTCTCCATTAATCTACCATGGGGAACCTTACCAAACGCTTTACTAAAGTCCATGCATATAACATCAACAACCCTTCCTTCATCTATCAACTTGGTCACTTCCTCAAAGAACTCTATTAAGTTGGTAAGACACAATCTCCCCCACACAAAACCATGTTGCCTATCACTGATAAGCCCATTCTTTTCTAAATATAAATAGATCCTATCCTTCAGTACCTTCTCCAGCAACTTTCCCACCACTGACGTCAGGCTCACTGGTCTGTAGTTAACCAGAATATCCCTACTACCCTTCTTGTACAAGGGGACAACATGAGCAACCCTCCAGTCCTCCAGCACTTCACTGTATTTAAGAATGCCACAAAGATATCTGTCATGGCCCCAGCTATTTCCTCTCTTGCCACCCTGGGATAGATCCATCCGGTCCTGGGGATTTGTCCCCCTTAATAACCTCTAGCCTACCCAACACATTTTCCCAACTTATGTCAATGTGGTCCAGACTAATCAAACTTCTACCTCTAAACTCCCATCCTCAATAAGGGGGGCAGGCAGGCGCAGTGGAATAGACAAGGCTAAAATATTTGTGGCCACCTTCGTCCAGTGCCAATGGACTCCTCCTGATGTGTGTAGTTGTCAGTCTACAGCTAATTTGACTTCTCTCCATGTGGCATCACAAAATAGCTGAAGGCTCTGGATACTATGAAAGCTTTAGGTCCTAACAACATGGTAAAAACATCTGCTGCAAAATTAGCTATGCCTCTAACAAACCTCTTCTAGTATAGCTATAATTCTGGCATCTGTCTGCCAATGTGAAGAATTCCTTATGAATGGCCTATCCACAAATAAAGAGACAGGTCCAGTTTGGCCAAATACTAGTCCATTCGCCTACTTTCAATCAGCAAAGTGACAGACCGATATTTCCACAATTTTTTTCCCAGCATGACACCATTTTGAGACTTGAAAGTTATTGCAATTCCTCTGTGTGAATTGTAAGAGCAGTGTGCAGAAAGTTCAGAAGGTTGGGTGCAGGGAAGTTGAAGATGAAGGTGAGAGCAGGAGTCTATTGGAGCAGGAGTACAGCATTGTAACTTGATCAGAATTCCAAGACAGTCTTTACTGCCTTGATACTCATGATCCAAAATTTTTAATTCATGACCCCACTTGTGTCCTGACCCCACTTTGAGTAACCATTGTGATAGACATTGTGAATAACAGTCTTACCAAGCATCATTTACTCCTAAATAATCTGCTTAATGATGCTCAAATTGGGTTTGACCACGGAGTCTCAACTTCTGACCTCATTTTATCATTGGTCCAAACGAGGACAAAAGATCTTAATTCCAGAGTTGAGTTAAGAGTAACTGCCCTCAACATTAAGATATATTTGACCTAGTGTTGCATCAATGTGCCTTAGCAAAATTGAAGGCAATAGAAATTAGAAGCAAAATATTCAATTCATTTGAGTCATGCCTAGCACAAAGGCAGATATTACTATCATGCCAGAACATCTTCAGGTTAATCTCCTAGACCACATAATATTTAGTTTCTGCATCATTAAGACAAATGAGAGGATAATTACTGATGATTGCACTAATGTTCACAATCATTCACACATCCTCAAATACTGAAGCAGTCCACATCCATATGGAACAGGGGGCCAAGTTTCAAGCTTGGACAGATAAGTGGCTAGTAACACACCACACTAGAACCCAGAAATGACCATCACCAACAAGAGAGAATGTAACAATCTCTTTTGGATATCCAATGGCATTACTATTATTGAATCACCCACGATCAATATTCTGGGCCAATAATTGATCTGGGCCATAATAAAAACCAAAAGAACTGTGGATGTTTTAAATCAGAAACAAAAATGGTGGTTGCTGGAAAAGCTCAGTGGGTCTGGCCACATTTGTAGAGAGAAATTAATTAAAGTTAGTTAGATCTGACCACATTAATACTGTGACTACAGGAGGAAGTCAGAGGCTGGGTATTCTGCATTGGGTAACTCAGTCCTGATTCCCCATGCTTGTCCACAAAGTATAAGCCAGGAAAAAGATATTCTCCACCCATCTGGTAGTCGAGAGTGTGGTGCTGGAAAAGCACAGCAGGTAACGCAGCATCCAAGGAGCAGGAGAATCAACATTTTGGGCATTATCGCTTCATCAAAAATAGCTTATGCCTGAAACATCGTCTCTCCTGCTCCTCAGATGCTGCCTGACCTGTTGTGCTTTTCCAGCACCACATTCTTGACTCTGATCTCTAGCATCTGCAGTCCTCACTTTCTCCCAGATCCAATAATACTCAAGAAAGTCAGGACTATTTCTGGAGAAAGCAGCCCACATGTCTGTCCCCCATCCATCAGCAACAAAATTCAATCCCTCCATTAATAGATAGTGGCATCAGTGTGTATCATCTATAAGATGAACTGCAGCAGTCTCAATTGAATGGCACCTCCCAACCCCATAACCTCCATTACCTAAAAGATCAGGCAAAGAAACATATGGTAACATCACCATCTATAATTTCCTTTGCAAACCATACACCATCCTGAATTGGAACCATTTTGCTGTGCCTTCCCTGACTCTGGGCAAAAACCTAACCTCACTTCTTAATAACACTGTGTATATATCTACACAACATGGACTGCAACAGTTCAAGAAGACAATGGGCAATAAATGCTGGTCTAGCCAGTGAGGCCAAGAGTCCATGACTGATTTTTTAAAAAAAATGTCTTATCAACAAACCACAGCACCTCAAGGTCCGTTGTGTACAGTTTTATTCCTGTCAATACAATTTATGAATATAATTTGTTTTCATGCTAAGTTAGTAATTAATTGTCAATGAATTCTACTTTTCAATCAATTGCTATTATAATGGCCACCAGTCAAGACCTTTGAAACCTTACATCTCCATAAGAGCTGAGGGTGAAAAATTCCTTTATTAATAACAATAAATATCCTTTTCAAATGAAGCAAAGGTACCTTTTTAAGATGTCAGAATTGATTAAGTGAAGTAAAACTAGCTTATTGTGGTTCTCTATCCTTTAAAATCTTGCACAAACTTTAAACCATTCAGATAACTACGTAGCGTAAGGTCAAAATAGACTCCGTTCACTTATATTTAAATAGGCACAGACCTTAACAGTTTGATTGAACATTTTGAACAGTTTTTTTTCTGCAGGCAACATGGCCTAATTAATCCTTTTAAATAGGTTTGGTTGTCCTTTCCCCCTCCCTGCACACATTTTTTTTTAAAAACTACCCCTGTGGGTGTGTATGTGTGTGGTCTTAAGAACTACATCAGAAACCGCATTTTGTATAGGAGGAGTTGATTTTTGGCTATCCTCTGTAGTGTGTAATTGTGTACCAGTTCAATTAGAACTTCAGGCTTGGGACCGCACACATTTCAACTCAAGCTGCCATTGTTAGCTGGCAATTGTGCGCCTCCCTCCAGAAAGAGTGCACTGACCCCATGGCAAAGAGGTCATGCCACACTGCAGACACAGACCGCTCCAGCAAACACCAGAACACGAGTTCGCAACTAAAACCTGCAAATCGATTCTCCTTACAACCAGAAAGATGTCCCAACAAGTATATGCCTCAGTGAATAATAGTACAATAAATCAATTAAAAACACACCCAAGGTCACTGAAAACTACATTTTACGCCCTTCTATTTCATTGGTACTGAGCAAACGTTCAGTTAGACCTTCGATACAATTTCTATTGGAATATATTTCGCGTGTATGAATAATAAATGGACGAAGTGAATGTACACCGACGTAGAGGCTACAATGGTTTGCAATTTGGTCATTATGTTGTGCATCTTTACATTGAGCAAATTTTACTCAATTCCGTTTGAGGTACCTTGACAGATCTTGTGCTATCAATGCTTTGAGAAAAACCCAACAAAACCACTTCTTTTCAGTGAAAGTGGAATCAATTGTTCAGCAATGCGGGCGACGTCTTCATATTATGTGGAACTGTGAAACTGTTTGAAAGGTGTCTCCTAGTTTGTGTCTCTCGTTTACTATAATATTTCAGACATGTCCTGTGTAGCATCGTATTGCATCACTTTTTTTTCCTTGAATCGATGCACTATCCATTAATCCTAATTCCAATGTTTTTTTTAAGGCCGAGTGTGGTGCGACTCTCTTCCCACACACAGACCCACACACACTTGAAATCAGGACAACTGTGGGTCTTTACATCTGAAAATAATTTTACGCCCCTTAGACCTCCTGCCCGCCATTAAGTGTTCGGTCTCAATGGCGTTCCCTCCATCTGCACTTTGTTTATATACATGTCTTTGGCTCTCTTTTTAAAATACAACTGTCTAGAAAGCGCCACAAGCACTAAGGACCATATTGTGCATTAACATTTCTTAAGAATTTTGTTTGTGGAACAAAAACTAAAACGACACAGGGACGCTTTAATGCCACAAGAAGCGTGTTCACTCCACTGCGTTTCAGTACCTCTCGTTCAGCTTTTCATAAAACTCTCCAAGTTGGGCAAACTGAAAAGAAAAACAATAATTAGAGATAATTGCTTGTGTCCAAACATAAGCATCAAAGCATTTTGGATTCATTTGTAATGTGCTATGGTGTGTAGTCCAAAAGGATGACCCCTATTTTGCTGACTGAGTGGGAGCACATACTGAGTGACAGATGGAGTGGACCCAATGCACTCGTCATGGGCTCAGCCGGGGCACCGATTGTGTAGGAGACAGTCGGAGAATAAAGAGATAGAGAAGGTACAAAACGAGGGTCAAAAGAGGGTGCATAATTATCAGGGGTGGCTGAAGGTAGAAAAACAAAGAACACCACAGTCGATTTTAACAAAGCGTGCATGCACAAGATTTATCCCGCACCCGCTGCACAGTATACGTACAACGTTCGTGTAATAGACACAGCCATATATAGTGTAGCTGGATATTTATTGTAGGGCGGGGTCATTAGTATCTGTGTGCTCTGCTGTTGGCAAGAACAAGATTGGTGTTTTTACTTAATTTTAAAATTATTTTACTTTACAGTTAAATTCAATTTTCACTTCATTTTGCATTTTTGTTGTTGTATTTGAGACTTGAATTTGTCAAGTTTCGGTGTAATACGTGCCATCTCCCAGTCATATTAAAAAATACAACGGAACTTTAGAGAAGGTCAATCTCACGAAAAGCACACCATCAAATTATGATTCGGGGAGATGAGACTTACCAAGATTTCTCTTACAGATGCTGAAGTTAGTTAGGGATGTAATTCCCATTGAATAGCCGAAAGCTGAATGAATGCAAGTGGGTAAGAGAACAGCAGACTCGGACATGCCACCCAGTATCTTCATCAGAAGAGATATTTGACTAGTTGAAGTGATTTAGCGGTGAATGGACAGACCACGACAAAGGCTCGAACAACAGGGCTTCTCGTTCAAGTATTTGGAAAGCAGTGGTTCGTGTGATAAGATAAAGTGCAGTTTTTTGGACCAACAGTCCATTACTCAGTAATGGGTTTTGAACGACCTAAACGATTTGTTGCCTGGGACAATAAATCTATTGTGCCCAATTGCATTTTAACAGAATTGAATGCAAGCTTTTGCACAAAAGAGCGTGTATTCTGACAAAGCTACAAAGATTGTTTTATCGTTCTGTGATGTAGAGTAGAACTTTCAAAGGAGCATAGAGCCAGGTGAATAAGTTTCAAGGTTCCATTGATGTCGAACAGTTGTCATTTCCGAAAAGTTCTACGTTCAGTAGAGGGATAATTCCAGATTAGTGAAAACATTAAATGCACGAAGAATGGTTAATTGGATGTTTGCTGGCTGTGAATCTGTAATAACATATTTCAGTCAAAACATATTTTTCGACATTTCTCCCTATCCCTCCAGCACATACAGCTTAGTAATGTGAAACGAGCCGAGTTCTAGTCTTTATACCTATATAGTTCAACACCAATGATGGGATGCCACCGAAATACCTGCCAAGATCTGACGAATTTGTCAGGCGAATGTGTGAAGGGTTTATATAATAACAACTGGATCGTGTGGCCCATTGCTTGTTAAATAACTCCCTCCTTCGCTATGCCAGGTCACGTTAATTTTTTTCGGATGTTCAACCACTTGAGATCCGATCTCACTGCTCCTCCAACACGCTAAAGCCGGCATTGCATGTTAAAAATGCAAAAAAAAAACGACACAAGGAATGTGATAATGTTTTACCTCTGAAGAATAATTTCACTGTACTAATTTCACTATCACTTTTCACTGTATCTCCCTGGATATATGTGACAATAAATCATTCATTCATTCATTCAATTTGTTAGGATTTTCTGGCTGTTTTTAATATAAAGTAAATTAAATTGTAATGTTTCCGTTATCATCTACCAAAGTACAATTTATGTATTTGATGAGATGTTGCAAGATTACGTAATCTCCAGATTCGCCGGAATTATCAAAACGGACTTTACAAATCATGTAGTGCAATTGTTCCTTTTCATCTTCATGTTTTGAGCCAACGTCTTATCGCTTGAAGAAATTACCTATTATTTCCAACAATCTACAGCAGTTTTATTCACGACGTCAAGACGTGCAATCTCTTCTTGAAGTTTTGGTGCGAACAATTACAAATAAATGTCAAATGTCAAGCTAAAAGCTCTGTTAATGTGAAAGTAACATATTTTCTGTGGAGACACTCTGGTGAGTTCCAATGTTTTAATCTGTTCAAATGCAAGTTTGAAAATAATGACAACGGGCAGGGGTTCTGCAAAGCTTTTGCTTCATGGAGTCACTGGTATTCTGACTTTTTTGTGTCCTGAGAGACAGAATACACACCAATAACAACAGTGTGTGCTTACAACCCATTCCATTCCCAGAGGGGCTAAAGCTCAGGGACTGATGGATAGTCAGTGTTGGGATTAGGTGCGGTATAAGTCAAAATCACGCTTTAAATGTGCTCCTTATTTTCGAAACATATTTCAAAAGTTTTCACTATAATCCTTGCTTTGAGTTAGTCAAAGAGGAGAGTTCTGTGAATGTGTGCAGATATCCCGCACACAGTTTCTCTGTGACTGACTTCCGTGCAAGTCAAGGGTCCGTCGTGTAACTGCATTAACTTGCGTCACGTTCCATCCAGGACCAGTATAGACCTTTCATCGAAAATTATTCTAATTTGAGTCTTCTTCCCTTCCAAAAGTAAGCTGCATGCTATTTGTAACCAAAAAATCCGTCGAGGACTGGTTGGAAGGCATTCAACACTTTAAAAACATGCCATAAAGAAAATGGTGTCCAGAATCCATCAATTCAGCGGCAGTTACACTAAAGACAGGCAAGATGGCAAAGGCTCGGCGTTGTTTTCAACCTGTTGTTTTAATCTAATTATTTACATTTAGCGCTGACAGACAGGAATGCAACATTTGATTGAGCATTTCGTGAACATTTGATTACCTCAAAAATATCATTAGACACGGAAATAAACTAATAGTGACATCTTTGATTCGGCATTTAATGCAGATATCAAGAGTTTGTGGCAATATTAAGGACGAATTAAGTTTTTGTACTATCCCACAAAAGATAAAATCTACTGAGAGGATTTATCAATGAACGCGCCACTCGTGGGGAAATTTGTAAAACTTCAAAACTCTTCATTCTTACACGAAATAAAACAGACGTGGTTTGTGTCTAATTTTATCCCGAATTAGCTATTGATTGCACAATATCTTTAGAAAAAGTAGTTAATATTTATTTTCAAGACTTGCTGGGAAAATACTAGCATGTACAATCAGGATTTCTGTTAGATAATGTTTCCAATGAGGCGTTGTATAAATTATATGAAGCTATAACAGGAATTCCGCATGCCTTTTTCTTAACTGTTTTGCAACTGATTGACAACAAAGTGAGCTACAGCCTAACAATTCTTTTTGTTTAAAAAAGGATTGTCAAATCTACTTGACGTGTTCTTGGTGATATTCTCATACGGCCTTCCGTTTCCAATCCCGTTAGTTAATCTTATTCCAACTCTAATATTGCTATAGCACAGGTGTTCAAGGAAATTATAGGAAAAAAGCCCCCTTATGATTGTTCTCGAGTATTTCTGTGCAGAGGTTCCATTTTTAATTCCTGGAGATTTTCTGTAATGCAAAAATATTGGCAGGCTTTTTGTTTTACATAGAGTCATAGAGATGTAAAATTTTATCTCAATTTGTGTTTTGTGTCAAAATCCTTTGCTGTTTTAGGAGTTAAGATATATTAAATGTTTGCATTCATATAAATATAGTGCATAGAATGATGAGTGCAAATATGAATTCAAAATAAAAAAAAGTAATTTCCTTATCATGTAAATTGATATAAACATATAACTAAAGCTGATCTTTTTGGCTTTGTAATGGCTAAACACTGTAAAAATGAAGCTATCATGCCTGTAACTATGGCAACAGACACTGCTTTTCAGCTCATGTTTGTCTGCCAGGGCAGTTTATGAAGGTTTCCTAATGAATTATTTTGCAGTGAGGGGTGTGCTAACTAAAAAATTGTTCTGCACCCATATTCTTCCTATTTCATGATGTATGTACAACATTGTACAGCACTGAATTTGTGCAAAATAAATACTACACATTGGGAATTACAATTCTACACAAAAGTGTGCTGTTGTGCATCTGGATTATTTCAATGTAGGAGCTATATAGAAGTTTTTTGTATGAGAAATATTGCTGATGATTTCAAATATAGACTGTTACCTATATCAGAAATAGACTTTCTTAAAGAAATATGAACTTGATTAGCAATTGTATTAAAAATGTTGAAACCATAGTGCACAAATTACATGTAATCTTTGGGCACTTTTTGTGTGAAATACTTCTAAGCCTTTTTGTTTTGCTACATTTATTGTAAAATAATACATCATACAGATTTGAATTTCAAACCTATCCACCAATTATTTCATGTAATCAGTTAATTGTGTTCAGTTTGAATTTTGGTTGTTTAGTTGAAATTGATATTTCCTCTGCAAGGAGAGACTCAGCCCTGTGACAAGATAATTCGTACTGAACTTCAATCTGTATGCACAGTCACTACAGAGCAACACAAAAATAAGTTGAAACATCAGTAGATGGTGGAGATCTGAAATAAAAACAGAAAATGCTGAAGAAATTCAACAGATCTGGCAATATCTGTGGAGAGAGAAATTGAGTTAATGTTTCAAAACCAATGACTCACTGGAGTGGGAGAGTGAGGTTTTATGCTGTTGACAAAGGGGAAGTGGGAGCAGCTGGAACAGATGGTGGAGGCATCCAAAACACAAAGGAAGTGTTAGTAGAGGTAAAGGAGTGATCTTGACCAAAGTAGGTTTAAATGCTGGGTGTGAATAGCCAAGCCATGAAGATGCTGGGGTGTTGGGAAGGAGGGTGTGGAATCAAAAATAAAGGACTGTGTCCATGTTCTGAAGTTGCTAATCCCAATGTTCATTCCTGTAAAGTACCCAGATGGAAAAGTAGGTGCTATTGAGTTGCTGTGTTGGTTTTCATTGGAACTTTGCAGCAGACCACAGTTGGAAATAGTAGAGCAAGAGCAGGATGACGTATAGAAATGGATGGCAGCTACAAGGTTGGGATATTCTTACTGAGAGTGCAGAGCATTCAGCAAAGTGCTCACCCAGTTTGTGTTTGATCTCACCAGTGCAAAAGAGAATGCAGCATGACTAATGAATGCAATAGACTGGATTGAAAGAAGCACAAATAAATCATTACATCACCTAAAGCTTATGCTTTAGGAGGGAAGAGGTAAAAGGACCATCTGTGATTCAATGAGATGGTGCGGATGTGTTAAGAGTGACAGAGAAGTGGACCAGGGTGACAATGAGGTAATTGTCCCTGCAGATTGCTGATGGTGGAGGGGAGGGGAAAATGAGGGGTGATAGCAACTAATGGATATGGTGGAGGACAAATATTTGAATGCGGACTGGAAAGGGAGGACACGGAGAACACTATTGTTGTTCTGGGAGGGAGTTGTTTGTCTTTTTGTGGGATATGTATGACATATCTTGTTCCAGACCTAGTCGGTCCCCTCCCACAATTTAGTTTGGTGAATCTACAATATTATAAGTGTTGCTTCCTGTTATTCCAGAATTGGAAATTATAATCACTTTTCCTTCCAATTTCCCTCTTTCTCTCAGTTTAACCTGGACTATCTTCCCCTTCTTGGCTTTCTATTTCCATTTCTGGGGATAGGCTATCCATCTGTATCCATTACAAACCCACTGACTTGTTACAATTACCTTGACTGCATTTCCTCACACACTGTTTGCTGTAAGGACTCCATTGTGTTCTCCCAGTTTCTGCATTTCTGCCACATTACACAGAATGCCTCCAACATGTCCTCGGTTCTCCTTTTTCCACAACTGAGAATTCCCTCTGCCCCACTACTCTCCCTTCCTCATCCCCACATCTCACCTCCCAATTCCTCACCTTGGTTGACAGTGCTCTCAACTATGTCCAATCTCCCTCTCGCACTTCTGCTTTCACCCCTTCTCCTCTCCAAGAGAAATGATAAGGTTTCACTTGTCCTCACTTTCTAGCCCACTAGTCTCTATATAAGAAGGCCATCCTCAGCTCTCCCTTCCCTAGTCAGCGTTCTTAAGAAATCATCCCCTCCAAGTCACCCTGGTCCACTAATCTGTCACTACTAATGCTTTCTTAATCACTGTCTTACCTTGGCACCTACCCGTCGAATTGCAGATAATGCAATACTTGCCCTTTTATCTCTTCATTCTCTCTGCTCAAGGCCCCAAATACACATTGCAGATGAAGCCGTAATGTAGTCTACTATATTGACTGCTGTCAATGCAGTGTCCTCTACATTGTTGAGATGAAATACGTGACCACTTTGCAGAACACCACCACTCTGTCCAGAAGAATTATGATGTGGAGATGCAGGTGTTGGACTGTTGTGGACAAAGTCAGAAGTCACATGACCAAGTTATGGTCCAACAGGTTTATTTGAAATCACAAGCTTTTGGAACGTAGGCTGGGGCTGTTTTCCTTGAAGTGTTGGAGGCTGAAGAGTGACCTTATAGAGGTTTAAAAAATCATGAGGGGCATGAATAAGGTAAATAGACAGGATTTTTTTCTCTGACATGGGGAGTCCAGTACTAGAGGGCATAGGTTGAGGATGAGATGGGAAAGATTTTAAAAATACCCAAGAGGGAACATTTTCACACAAGGAGTAGTACGTGGGTGGCACAGTGGCTCAGTGGTTAGCACTGCTGCCTCACATCACCAGGGACCTGGGTTCAATTCCAGCCTCTGGCTACTGCCTGTGTAGAGTTTGCACATTCTCCCCATGTCTGCATGAGTTTCCTCTGGGTGCTCTGATTTCCTCCCACAGTGCAAAGATATGCAGGTGCTAAATTGCCCATAGTGTTCAGGGATGCCTAGATTAGGTGAATTAGTCAGGGGAAAATATAGGGTACGGGGAATAGGTGGGTTACTCTTTGGAGGATTGGTGTGGATTTGTTGGGCTGAAGGACTTGTCCCCACACTGTAGGGACTCTATGTGTAGAATGAGCTGCCAGAGGAAATGGTGGAGGCTGGCATAAGTACAACATTTAGAAGGCATCTGGATGGATATATGAATAGGAAGGGTTTAGAGAGCTATGGGCCAAGTGCTGGCAAATGGGACTAAATTTATTTTGGATATCTGGTGGGCATGGACGGTCTGAAGAGTCTGTTTCCGTGCTGTACAACTCTATGACTCCATGACTGTAACGTAATGTCCTGTGTCTTCTGACATAGGATTTACCCCAACCTTCCACTGTCTCCCAGTTCAAATACCACCCAGTTTTCATGAAAACATTTCCATTCAGAGTTTGTCGCAGTGTTCCAGCAAAGCCCAACACAAGCTGAAGGCACAGCATCTCTTTTTTCCATTTAGGTACTTTACAGCCATTAGAACTGAACATGCAGTTCAACAACTGCAGATGATAAACATTGTCCAATTTTTGTGTTTACACCCTCCCCAACTCCTTGATGACACCACCACCTCCCCAAGCCACCGACTTCCCCCCCCTCCACCCCGCCCGCCGCATGGCATAATTGACCGTTTTCAACTATTCACACCCATCGTTTATTTTTCATAGAGATCATTCCTTTACTCCATTAGCATTCCCTTTGTCTCTAACTCTGCATCCTCGCCATTCTGTTCCATTTGTTCCTCCTCCATCTTTGTCAACAACATGGATGCTATCATTTTCCAACAGGCGCTTTGAGTTCTGAAGATGTTATATCGAACTGTAGCGTTAACTTTGTCTCTCCTCAGACCTGCTGAGTTCCTTCAGTATTTTCTGATTTTATTAGTTAGCAAAACAAGATCTCTACATGTCTTTCTTCAGATACACTTATTAATGTGACACACATGTTGAACTATAGAAACTTTGTTTTATTGTTAGTGGTTAGGATCTATTAATAACAAAAAACAGCACTGAAAACTATTACGATGGTGAAGTGTGGTTAGATTAACAATACATACCGACAGCCCACAAGGCCAAGAAAAATTTCCCACTAAACTAAAACTTTTAAAAAGTTGCGAATACTGGAAATCTGAAACAAAACCAGAAAATGCTCGAGAAACTCAGTAGTTCGAACAGCAGTTGTGGAGAGAAAGCAGAGCCAACGTTTCATTTTCAGTAATTCTTCTTCAGAACTGATCGTAGTTGGGAAAAGAAGGTACAGATGTTGAATCCAGGACGTGGTGGGAGGTGTGGTGGTAATTGTGTAAGTGATAGTTTGTACACCTAACAGCGTAAAAACCACCTTTCCCTAGCTACTACTAAGTCTGAAGAAGTGTCACCGAGCTGAAATGTTAAATCTGCTTTCTCTGCACAGATGCTGCCAGACTTGTTGAGTTTCTCCAGTAATTTATGCTTTTGTAGCACTTTGCTCACTACTGGTCTGTGTTGTAGTCCCGTCGCATTGTCCATGGAATGTATTCCTTGAAATCCATCAACATCAGTGCGACATGATGTACATAGTAAACACCTCTGAAGATGTGTGGTCTGTTTCCACACTGTAGGGATTCAATGATTCTCTGTGTGAGTCCTTTAATTGAAGCATTTCCTGAAATCTCTGCGCACTCCACTCTAATGATGGTAAATAATCAACAAGTTTCTATGAGCAAACAACCTCGAACATTAAAATGGGAACAAGCTCCCTCCAGAAAACGCCTACACTTATTTTTGCTGATCGTTAACACAACTGAGCTAAATTATTGAATGACATGTCATGCATTTTTCCAGGAAATGGAGAGGGAATCGAGATATGGCACCTGATGTCAGATTCAGTATCGTAGTTTTCAGCAGTCAGGTGCAATGGAAAAATTCGCATCGTAAGAACGGGCTTTATTATCCTCCCAGTTAATTGTCTTGACTGTGGCATTTTAACAGCCACATAACCTTGACGTTACCTGGTAACAGTTAAGTTCAGGTGATAAGACCGAAGGGCTAATGGGTTGTGTATGCCAGTTAGGGCCATTTAAAAGGATTACACCGCGGAATTGTAAATGGACGACCGAGGAGAGAAGTAACAATTTCTCATTCATTCTGGAGATGAGGGGATATTTCAGATGAACTTTGAGTGTTGGATGATATTTAAATAGTATTATTTCAAAAACACAATGTCCTCTTCCTCGAGCTAGTTAGACTACAAATAACAATGTCAAGTGCATTACACATTCGACAAAAAGGCCAGAGAAGTTTATGAGTTATAAAACGTTTGCTTTAAGTTAATAGAAATATAAAACTGTACCTGGCGGCACAGTGCAGATAGTTCCTTTAGCTATTAATGTTTCATTCCGTCTCATCTAGATCACCAGGAGAAGATGAGCTGCCAGCCCATGCCCAATGCCCCACTTGAACCTGGCCTGGTCAACATTCTATATTGCAGAGAGCGCCTGGCTTTGGCTCTTGGCATCCACCGCCAAGAATCCCGACATTCAAATCGGTTTACTAAGGTTAAAGAACTTCACCTCTATCATGTGTATTACACTTTGTCAAACGACGCAGTGAGCTGCTAGTTAGCGCAACACATAACAGAACCTGACATTTCAGACATCCTCGCTTGCTTCTTAAAAATAACTTGCGAGCATCATATTGCTGTCAGCTATCCCTCTCCACTAAATCGTGCTGGAGTACATTGCCATAGTTGTTCCCTACCCTGTTTGGTCCAATGACCGCTGTTTGTGTCTCAGCCAGGCCGATGGATAGCGGCAGTATTTTATTTTCACTGGAGCAACATCTCACATGGTGCCTCTCTAAGGTGTCACGATCAACCACTTGCAATCCATGTCCCAACCTTAAGTGTAAGCTAAGTACCGTATTTCATTACTTTGCAATAAGAGCTAGTTTACTGAAAATAATGACTACACACTGGTATCCTCGGAGTGCATTGCCCACCTGCATCAACACAACAGATGGTATTAACTTTCTGCTAATATTACAAAACTGAAGAGTGTATCTATTTGAACGCAGTTTCAGTGACTGTAATTGTTCCGCCTTAATATTTCTCAAACTGCTTTTGCATCAACGCGAAATCATAACAGTGCCTTCACAGGTTCTGTATTACTTGGTGGAAGTGGGTACTGCAGGTGCTGGAGATTAGAGTCAAGATTAGAGTGTTGCTGGAAAAGCACAGCAGGTCAGATTTATCTCTCCACCCCCGAGGCTCCCAGCCTTATTCCTGATGAAGGGCTTTTGCCCGAAATTTCGATTTTCCTGCTGCTCGGATGCTGCCTGACCTACTGTGTTTTTCCAGCGCCACTCTAATCTGTATTATTTGGTACCGAGACAATAAAGGATATTATCCTTAATGAAATTTACCGGAGCTTTTCAGTGAGTAAAGTACACTGCCGAGAAACTTCCCAATATTTGGAGGAATAGTAATTTTCGAGGGGGCGGTACGAGAGGACCTGCAGGTGCCATCAGTATCCGGAAACGAGGAAGAACAGGATGACCCCGGGTACTGTATCTTGTCGCTGTCCAGTGACCATTACTGAAAATGCACGCGTGTGAATGTTGGGGTTCGTTTCTGCTGTCCCTACAGTATGCAAATAAAACAAAACCCTGCTTTCATCGTCGAGGCTGAGATTCAAAGTGTTCATTGGACAATATGGAAAGCCAACATTTATACACCAGCAAGAAGGAAATGAATTAGTAAAGAGAGATAAGTGTAAGAGAAAGAAAATGAATCAACAAGGCGGTTTTCAGAGATACGAATAAGAATGATCATAATGTGACACTACTATTTTAAAAGGATATTTAAATATGCCATTTCTGTAATGTGAAATCCAAAGGTTGGAGTTGTGCTAAATGGAATGTTACTTTTTGATAAACTGAAGCATTGAAGACCTGATGTAATTGTTGGAGGGGCTGAGTTTTACTTCTCGACTGAGTTTGATTTCTCAGCTGAGGCGTTAAACCTAATTTCCCTCTTCTTACCCTGCGAAATGTGAACTTTTCACGTTCCTTTTTAGATAGTGAAGGTCGATTAAAGGGAAACTGTCCATTCAAACGTGAGAAAGTAAGAAGGCATTGGGTATCATTTGTCTGTTCAAATCCCCTTCATTCAGAGTAGACTTCCGAGAATTGCGCACAGCCCAGCATTACGGGAGACGTTTCACGGGTAAGTTTGGAAAACAAAGGTAGAATAAATAGTCCCAGTCTCCCTTTTCGTCAAAAGGAATACGAGTGCAGTGTGAGAAATACTAGTACTGACCATCTAATTTCACCTGAATTGACTGGGCGTTGGCTAGATAGGACACTTGGGCCTTTTGCATGTGTGCGTTGATGGCTATAACTTTCCACCTCGCAAATGTCACTGTTTAACAATTCCAGGGACGTTCCATCCCTTCGCATCTTAACTCCAAGCGAGTTGCGAGCGCGCCATTTCACCTGCTGAGCAAGCCATGTGCTTAGCCAAGTTCAAAGGAGGTTTCTTTCTTTAAGAAAGTTCATTGTTTAAACCAGAGCTCGTCTTTCCTGCAGCACAATAAATACGGCAAGGGGCAAATTTCACACTCATGCATGTTTTGAATAGAAAATGCAAGGAATACACGGCGAAGTGTATAAAATATTTAACTATCTGCCAACAACTAGGTAAACCAAATGTCGGTTTCTTTATTCTCTGGATGTTGACGGCTCTGGCAATTACTGCCTTCAGAAGCTGGTGCTAATGTCAGCGTCCAGAGTGCACAAATGGACGAAGGATCCGCATCTACGGTCATGGAAGTGCACGCAACTCGGCTTAATGACGCGCCTTCAAATGAACATTCAAATTTCCTTAAAAATATTATCATCTCTCCCACAGGAACCTTTAAAGTTGCCTCGTTAGAAACCGGTCCTGAGTATTTCTCTAAGGCCATGTTCATTGTTTGAAGTGAAACACATTCGCTAACCAAATACCTTATCACTAATAATCACTGACCTATGTTGACACCAATGCTTTTATATTCAAAAATAAAAAGTAATATTATACAGATGATAGCGTTACCAAGAGATTCTTCTCTAACATGTTTACCAAGTGGTAACTTTCCGCTAACAGTAAGCCCTTATTGTCTTGATGTAAGAATAATGATCCAATAATCCATCTGATGAACCGAATTTGACTTCCTGGTTTGATTGGACATGAAGACATGGAAAGAAACGTCATTATCCATTGCTTGGCGCTCGATCAACTACACTCAAAAGATCAACACAACTCTCAACATTTTGGAAATGTACTGATTGATAGATTCACTATAGGACTGTTGTTGAAATATCTTTTGTCAGTGGAATTAAGTGTGCATTGTATCAGTTTAAGAAAACAATTTAAGAACGCAGAAACTTCTAACATGTTATGTTGAAAAGTGGAAATCTGTGCACTGTTCAATGAGGCGCGAAGAATGATAGAGTATTCATTTTTGGATCATTCTCAAATGGCAAGTAAGAAGCCTGAGTGTCGGACTGCAAATTTCAATAACCCTCTGACCACTGCAATGCTGCCACTGCATCTCCCCACAATTAGCGTTTCACTGGGACTGAGCTGCACAAGCTCTGCTTCTCCGTATCATGTAAACATGGCCCGAGCTATATTATGGTGTTTGAGTCACCTAATTAAAAAAAACAAAAAAAATTCTCACTTTTAAAAGGTCGAGTCGGAGCTAAGTTCAAAGTCAAGAATAACAAATTATATTGGCCTACATGCATTAGGAACCTGGATATCTCAACTACGATCCGAAAGATACAGTGAAACAGATTCGAAATTCTTACTTTGCTCCTGCAAGTTTCTTTTTATTTTCCAATATCGACGGAAATATGTAAGTGGGACTAGGACATCTGCCAGAAAATGAAGCACAGGGTGCGCTATGGAGAATTAGGTTAGGTGAACCGTATGTTCTTCATTAGATTAAATGGAAATGCATATTTGTATATATATTTTTCGAACCATGGAAATATCACTTTGCTCCATGTTTCACTGCTTGCGAACAAACCCCCCCCCCCCCCCCCCCCAAAAAAAGGTCATTTATTAGCTGTAAGACTAGTAAAACTTCAAGAAGATCAGGCTTTGAGAAATTCCAAATTAATGGACTGGCAAACAGTGCTGAGGACCTGATTCACCTGTTGGTTAACATCCAGCGCCCTGAAACAGGCTGATGGTACCATTTACGGGAAGAATCAACACCTCAAATTCACAGAAATCAAATTTCAATGAGGACGCAGCAAAGCAGGCAGGAAGAAATATTTCATAATATACTCTATTATTTATGGAGTTGACATAACGAGAAATGACTTAAGCATTTATTCCGATTAATGTAAATTCGACACAAAGATGTACTTAGAACAAAAACAATGAAGAAATTATCGACCTTTGCTCCTGAAAAGACAGATCTTTTCCCTCTTTCTTCCGTTGTTTATTATTTGCCTTCATTAATTTTCCTTGGTCTTTACACTTGCCCTGTAGCGAATGCTTATCCCAATTTGTATATGCAGCAGGTTCCCATTAATAAGAACCTCAGGTGCAGTACGTTGTGTTTAAATCGTCATTACTAGGTGCATCAACCCACTGCACAAAATGCGAAAACATAATATTATAACTTTATTGAAAAATGCATTTATTGTATATTAATCTTCCTTATAACCGTGAGAGTTCTCTTGATGTCATGAATAAATGTACGCAGAAACAATGTCCGGTATATGATATACGAACTGTTCTTAACATAGTGCTCGCATGAATACATTGCGACCCAAATTGTTTCGGCTGAAGTGAAGGGTGATAAAAATACATTCAAAAAAACTTTTAAAAACCTCATAAGCAGACTTCAAACCCAAGGCAAACACAGTAAAGCCTTGACAGTCGTTACCGTTAGAGACAAAATTCAAGTCTCGTAATAAAACAAAGTTTTGTCCCGCCAATCAACTGAGTACAGCAGGATGGCAATACTTAATGCACATGCAGGTAAATCGCCTGCATTAAAAAGTCGTTCAGATGCATGTACGCATTTCAAATATACTTTTTAAAATGTTATTCAAATTTGTGGCGGCCTGATCTGCAATGTATAATATCTGATAATTTTTGCTTAAAATGCATACTTTTGTCATCATTAACCTCTATTCTAATCATGACAGGTATCCCATGTTATGTGTGCATGTTTTGCGCATCAATATATTTCAGTCAGGAATTAGACCACCTTTGTACTGTTTGTTCGATTTTCAAAGACATATCCTCTTAGGAGTATTGCTCTGGTCATCAAGGCTCGATCTAATTCCTGAATACACTGTTGTTCTCATCCTGCAGTGTCCCTCAATCGGTCCGAACAATCACCGACTTAGTGTCAGGAGATTTGTCTGTCTTTGCACTATGTCACACGCCAAAAATTATTCAGCATAATATTGGCACTTAATGTGCAAACCTCGCTATCAAATCAATTGTTTCTTTGTCTACTTTTCATGAAATCCAAGTAGCTTTTGACCCGACTAAATACAACTCCAAGCAGTTGTTCAGTTGAGTTCACTAAAAAATGCATAAAATGGCGCATATTACTTATTTATCGCACGTTAAAAACCAGACAGCACTGAATTTACGCCGCTCTTGACTAGCGTATGTTTTATCGCCGGAAGATCTTCGATCCAATTTCATTTATTGCATGTTAGTTTTTAATGTATGTGATGTTGCATTCCCGATTTGTGAAGCATTACTGATTTTGAGATGTTTGATGCAGATGCGTTGTTGAAACAATTAAAACGTGGTGCCATCTTAAAAATGGACTCTTTGATGGGTTTCGCATGAGAACGTTTCATTAGAGTTATCTGGTCTTGCATTGCGTTTCCTTTTAAACCACGACCGGCCTTTCGCTTTGCTACAAAAAAAAGCTTGCGAATTGCCTTGTTTTTCAATAATTCTGAAGCAAAGGGAGGTGGCTGATTTCCGATCCTGTGTAGCATAGGAATTATAGATAAAGTGAGAGAAAACACCTGTATGTTTCTACCCCTCGGCCTGCAAAGATGCTGACTAAACATCTTCCCAGTCTTGTCCTTCTCATCTACAGCAGTGAGCTGTGAATTGGGGTTAATTCAGAATCTCGCCGCAGCAATCAACAGATCCCAAAACGCCAACCCATATAACCATTCACCGCATAATCGAAAATCCTATTCTAGAATACTACTAAATGGGAATTGACCATTCGCAGCACAAATCAATATCAACTGGGACTAAGAATATGAACAATGGAACAAATACCACGTTCTTTGGAATGTTTACTATATCGTTCATTGGAAACAAGCAGCACAGCGATGCTGTAAAGGCCCTTTTTTATATATTATTTTAACCATTTTTGATGACCCATACTCTGGAGAATTTGTTCACTTTTATTACTGTGACAGGCACATGTACTAGTTCTGAACCCCATTTTGTTTTGAATGATTCCCCTGATCCGCACTGAACTAAAGGGTCTCACTTTTTTTCTCTCTCTGGAGGGCGGCGCTGCTCTTTTTCATTAACGTCCTAGTCTTTTCCACACGAAATAAAAGTATAGCATTGCATGGCAGGTCAATGGTAAACATACAAGGACATTAGTTCAATCTGCCCTTTGTTGTTACTTCAATAATATAAGCCGCGTCCACAATTACCAGGTAAAACTGAAGGCGATTATTTGAAAAGCTTGACAAATCATTTCATTTCGATTTTCTGGTCGCATAAAACCGATTTATTTTATGTGTCGATATCATAATAGCACGCTCAAGATAGTTGATTTATGTTAGGAGTAATTTTAAAAAGAAAATATGTAATCAATCCTTAAATATTTTAAAGTATTTTGATATGCATCCACTAATTGCTTTCTGGAAGTAATAAGCGCTAATCGAGGATATTTTCAGGGCGTTTAAATCCGGCCAAGTGCAGCTAAACGGAAGATCCTTGTTAGATCTCCTGTACTCGGCAATGTTTGCCTGTCAGTAAACTCTTACATGCTCTTTCGAAACCGCAGCGGGACGTGGATAAGTTAGTACAGAAATTGTACATGAATCCTGGAATCACATCAACATGGGCAGCTATAGGGGCTGAGGCCACAAAAGCAAAGGTTATACAGTTTCTGTATCTTCCAACGTAGTAAGAAATATTGAAAATATCACGACGCAGCATGACCAGTATCATTCACCCAGGGCGACAATTGACAAAGTGGGCGTTTGGTTTTAAGAGACAATTCCGAAGAATGATGTCTGCTAAATCAAAGTCACAAGGACAGACAACTAGTGACAAGGACGGATATTGTGATTTAAAATATTTAGCAATCAAACGGCTTGATAATTCGTTTAACATTTTGCTTTGTTTTTGCAATATATAGAATAGGCGAAAAATGTAAACATTAAACTACGCAGTAAAGTCGTCATTGTCCTACCGTGACCCTCAAGTTAAACCACCAGCAGTCGTCTGTCTCTCATGAGAGAGCAGCCCAATAGCTTGGGAGGACTGTGGAGACTTCACCTATACAGTACATACAGTACCTGCCAGGAATTATTTCCATTCGATGCAAAATTACAGCAATAAGACAGCGTTTTCTCGGGCAAGATTAAAGTCAGCAAATAGTAATTTCTTTTAAAAAACGTACATTTGTAGCATGATTTCTTTTTAAAAAAGTGTTACCATTTTCAACATCTCGAATATGGTCATAATCCCAGTGTGAACATTCTCTGAATTGCTTTTCGCTTCCTAAATTCATTGGACTTTTGGTGTATTCTACATTGACCAAATAGGAATCGAATTAATCGTTGGACTTCAAATGTCTCCGTAGATTTGGGAAGCAAAATAGTGCTGTTTTAATATCAGCGTATTACTTCAAAACCTTTGGAAAATCGCTGATATTTGCGAAAAGGCATCTTCACAAACAAGTTCACCAATAATATCTCCCGACTTGATAATATAAAGACATTATGATTAAAGATGATTTACAAAAATAGTTGCAGTACTAGTTTTATATTTGGGGATTTTGGAATAAAGTTAAATAGATATGGAGCAAAAGGGTGTCTATAAACTGTTCTGAACGCTCGGCCCTCCTATTTGTTGGAATAGAGAGCGGTTATCTTAACTGTTCAGCAGAGATTCCTTGAGTTTTGAACCGTAGTGGCCCAAGCACAGTTAGCCTCGACTTTCCTGCTCCTTTATTATAAACTAACTCTGACTCAAGAGCCACTATTTAACCTTAGTTTCGTTAAATCAACATTGCTTTTGAAGTCCGCTTAAAGCAAGAGCACCCAGAGGCCAGGCGATTTTATGCCTTAACATGTATGGCAAATCCAGCGCGGTTAAGTAAACTTAACCTTCATTTATGAAACTTAGGAAACAAAGGACAAATGTGACTTGTGCGGTAATTACAGCAGAGCCGGAGAGGGGGGTCACTTAAACGAGCCCCCCATGCCACGCGATCCTAATGAGTTTACCAGAAATTGATTCTCTATAATCTTTCTATTTATATGCAGCTTCCTGCCCCTCCCCCATTAGTCTCCAGCTACCGAGGATCAGAATGAACAACTAATTGATGCCCTTTAATGCTTCAAAATTAAAATACCCTCTTTTTGTCATACTCTTTTTGCAATTCTGGCCAAAGTGGCTGCAGTGTGTCTGCGTACCTAGCAGAAAAATTTAGAAATGAAATGAGATTTCTTTCGGGTGGTCTATGTATAAGTGAACTGGTCTGGCTTGTTATTTAGACCTGTCGCTTTCTCTGGGACTTTGTTTCCATGTTATTGCTGTCAGGATTTGTTCCTCATGGCCTCAAGCCCGGTTGCATCGAATTGACGGGCTGGCTGTTTGAATTTTGTCGAATTTTTAAAATGGTCAATTAACTCTCGGTCGATCACGTACCGACAAGTACGTATTCAGCTTTCCTTCTTGTAATGAGTATTTGACACATGCAGGTATATAGCCTCCGTGAAACGGTTCGCCAGAGGATAGAACAACACAACAAAGAGAGACAGAGTGGGGCAAGTTCCTCCTTTTATTGTCTTGTTGGCTGCAGTTTGTGAACCTCACATAACCGCAACATTCAAAGTCACCTGGGTCAAACGTGGCTGAGGAAATCAACATTTTGGAACATGCTGCGGTGCAAAAGACTTTAAGGGCGAGGTGAATGATGATTGTAGGTTAGGAATGATATTTGTTTTAAAGTTTGCTCTTTAACCTGAGAGCTAGTTCTGGTTTCTATGGCGTCTCCTAGCAACCGATCTGGTTACAGCAACGAAAACATCCGAACAAGTTCAAGCTTCCTTTAAAGAACATAATTATCTTCTCGTTGTCTTTATTTGTCAACTAAAGTGCAACAGTACATGGTTTCAATACGCCTCCTGCTTCTACTACTCGGCCGTGTTACACAGCTGCAACGCTGCCGGTCTCCACTCATAGCAACACAGAGACAATGTGAAATATTGTAATTCTTTTTTCAAATGTTTGCCAAATATGTTGCCCCACACTTCGATTAACATCGAAGTGATTTCGATGTAAGCCTTGGGGACAAATTCATTTGAAGTTATTAATACATTGTGGTGCCTGTCGGCGAAGTTCAATATCTCGGCATTGCTATCATCTTTATTGTTTCCCAGAAATGTGAAGAATACTTTGTAGCAGTGCTATCACTGTCAGTCTTATGCTCAATCTACTTATACCAAATGAGCCGTATATTGTATGAGTAACACTCAACATAATATTACCATGACCTCTCACATCAAGAGAATTGATTATGATTCTCTCTCTCACTCATGGAGAAATGATATAAAGTGTTCTATTAATAAAGAATATGTAGTTCAGAAGAACAGCCTTCCATTGAAGGTCTATACACCTGCCTTTTCTATTGAGCTTCACTCAACTTGCTATCATTCCAGTTGTCTTGCTTTCTGTATTCATGGATGATCCTTCAGAACCTTTTGAACCAACATCTTTGATCTTTATCAACTACAGTGTAAATAAAAATGGCAAGTTATTCATATTGAAATATAATGACATACAGATAGAGCCACTGCAATTCTGTTCAGTCAATGGGGGCTACAACAACAATTAAGGTTTCAATGAGTGGTGTCTGAAAGAACAATATTCAGCAACCAATATCCATAGTCTCGTTTCAAATATATTCAGTAGGATCCTCAACATGGCTGTTGCATTTAACATGGTAGCCTGCATTGTCTCCTCTAAACAGCCCTCCTACATTATCCAACTGACTGCAAATCCAATGTCTTGGTTGCACTCTTGTTTTTCAGCTGTGCCTGCAAATAAATGTTCCTTTACCTGCACCTGAGTAGTTATATCTGGAGGGTCCCTCTCCCAAACATATACATACACAAGAATCTACTCTTGACTACTTTCTATTTTTCATCCACAATGAAGTTATCAGAAAATACATTAGGTTCCATTATGTGCTGGCAGTCTGCCATATCTTTCAATTCCTTCATTTCCTCCATATTTTTGGACAGCTGATCTGACATCCAATTCTGGATTGGTCAGCATTTACTCCAATCAAATAATGAAGAATGATGCTATTGCTTTTGGTCACATATTCCATTCAATCACCAGAGCGCTATCACAAACTGAAGTATACTGTTTGTAATGTTGCTACCCAATTTGACTCCAAACCATTCTTTGATCCCCTATCATCTCCACTGTAAAGACAACTTCCACCTCTGTAACATTGCCCATTTTCACCCATGCATCAGTCCATTTGCTGCCATTTTGGCATTCAACACTTCACCTCATGTCCTACCTTAACCTTTCATAGGTGAACATGAGTATGCACAGTAGCAGGAAAGACCTCCTATAACATCATCACTCCCCAGTCCCCTTCCCCACACATTACTTTAGATTTTCAACTACTGTCAGGTTAGTGATTGATTGTTGCTGAATTAATAAATTTCTGGATCTTGATGCTGGAGTGATGTGGCAATTATGGAAGGCCTTTGTTCTGATTCTAAGTAAGTCAAGATAAAAGGGAAAACACTTCCTCATGAACATCTATATGGTACAGGAAGAACCTTGGAACATACCCTTTGCCCTGTGCATCACTAATCAGTGTTCGCTCTGTTCAGAATGTCCTCCCTAACTGTTTACAGAACCTATTCCACAGCCAGAATGCTAAAGAGGCACTGGCCCCATGTGAATCTTGACCCCGCACCATCCCCCCCCCCCCCAACCCCGCTTAGATTTGCAGTCGTTCAATAGGCCATTTAGTGTAGCACTGCCAGCTATGATCAGTTAACTTATATGGATTAATATCATATTAAACTCATTGCTCTAATTTTTGTGGGCTATCAAATATTGCCCTTATAATGTGCTGCTGCTGGGTCTCAAAATGAGGAGATGATGGCTAGCAATGAGGATCAATAAATTCCGGTTTTCCTGCTCTGGGCAAGATGTTGTGAAGCTTGAAATGGTTCAGGAAAGATTTACAAGGACATTGTCCGGATTGGAGAGTTTGAGTTGTAAAGAGAGGCTGAATAAGCCAGAGCTTTTTTTCTTGGAGTGTCGGAGGCTGAAGTGTTATCTTAAAGAGGTTTATAAAATCATGGCATGAATAGGATGAATAGCCATGGACTTTTTCCTAGGGTAGGAGAGACCAAAACTAAAGGGCATAGGTTTAAAGTGAGAGGAGAAAGATTTAAAAGGGACTTAAGGGGTAGCTTTTTCACACTGATGGTGGTGTGTGTATGAATGAGCTTCCAGAGAAAGTGGTGGAGGCTGGTATAATTACAACATTTGAAAGGTATCTGGATAGGTACATGAATAAGAAAGGTTTAGAGGGATATTGCGATGATGCTGTCACTTTAAGAGGATATTTTGTTCTGGTTTCTTTTGAAGAGAGGTTTCAAGGCAGAGGTGGAGAGCTGTCACTAAGAAAGTAAATAATTTGTGGGGTCATTGCTTTTTTTTTATTTGGAATAATAGAAGCAGCCTGAGTGTGGCCAGCTCTCACAGTCTAGGCTTTCTAGTTTTAGGTTTAGCTATAAGCAGAAGCCTTTGGGATCTCAAAAGAATTGGAAGCTCCAGTGAAAGACTCCCAGTTACTATTTTCTCTTGATGTTTTATCCTCCTGGATTGGAGAACTGCATTTGAGAATCTGTGTCTGAATTTGCCTTTTCTTGCCAAGGGATGTGTTTATGGGATGATGCTACATTGGAACATTTAAATATTAATAGGTACTGTATCCAATACTTGGTTAGGTTTTCCAATAGTTAAGTTATTTCAAATTCCTCCACCTTTTGTTTGTATTTTAACTATGGTGGACTGGTCGTATTGCATCTAGAACATGGCACATCACATCTATTGTTTAAGTAAGAAAAAGGTAGGGTCTAGACTATCTTCTTAAAATATATTGAGGGATCTAGTCTGGTCCATAACAATGTGGGCCAAATGCTGGCAAATTAGACTAGGTTAGTTTAGGGTATCTGGTCGACATGGATGAGTTGGACCAAAAGGTCTGTTTCTGTGATGTATAACTCTATAACCCTATGATTCCATGAAAATATGACAAGTGAGAGGTAGGTGAAAAGAGCCAGATTGTTGCTGAGCTAAGTTCAATTACTGCTGCTGTATTCACGCTAAGATACACCAACCACTTAAGCATCCGGCAGTACCAAAACTATATCTGTTTCTTGTTCTTCATTAATGTTTTCTTCTGAATTAATTAGTCATCAACAATCTCTCTAACATTCTGTAGAACTTACAACATCAGTTATTTCTTGATTGCAAAGTTTCAAGGCACAAAATTGATTCCATTATCAAGAGTGGGCACATATGGCAAGGTATCTCTGAAGTATACAGACAGCTTTCTTTCAGGTTCTGATTGTATAAAATATTCTGATACTTGTCCTCATGCATGCTTCATTGCAGTCTTCACCTTCAGCTCTGGTGGAACTTTGACAATACACCATTGCTCGTGTGAAGAGTGAGCATCTGGGTTATGCCAGGCACTATCATGCTCCTACCTCAACTGTTGAAATGGAGCTGAAACATTGGATTGAAATAGCAGTAAAACACATTAACTCTTCAAATTCTGTGAATTCATGGTCTCGAAGTTGTACCTGACTCTACCAATTTAAGGAATGAAACAATTATGATCCCCTTAACCATGGAAGTTTACATTTGGAACAAAAAATGTAGGTACAGTCAAGAGCAGCTGTGTGAAATCTAATAATTGTGAATAAAAAATCCTTCTCAGTAACCTATTTGGTTCTACTATTAAAATGCATAAACTGAGCTACTTTGGCAAAAAGGGTATTGCTTTATTACTCCTTCAATGGAAATGCCCCAAATACCTGGGAAGCTTACTTTTCCTGCCAATTAATGCTGTGGATCTTGATTGCATGTGTGTCTGTTGTAATTAACAATGTTGCCGCAAACCTTCTTGATTGAACTGTAGTCCTATGAGAAGGGCTTGGAAAGTGTGCCTGGATGGATAATATCATTGAGAAATACATTGTCATGTCATCAGACACAAGCTCAGTAATCTTCTTGAAAGTTATTGCTTTCCAGAGATTTTGCAAAATGGAAAGGAAAGCTGCATGAGAAAGATGGAAATTATTTTCCAGTTCCTGAAGTGAGTCCCAAGTTATAGTCAAAACAGTCCACAAATAATGATAGCTCAGGAGCATCCCTTTAACTGAGTACTTCTATCTTGATGAACAGGCTGTGGCAAACTGGGCCTTTAACTATACAGGTGTATCCTCAATGTCAGGAACTAAGACAGAAGTCACAAAATTCAAAATAAGTGACATCATCCCACTCACTTGAGGAAAGATACAATTACATTGGTGGCCCTTCAGAGAAATTTCACTCAACCAATTCCAGAGAAGAAAGGCTTGTATCGTGAGGGGAGACACAGCAGTTTAGGCCTATAGTCACTAACGTTTAGAAGAATGAAAGGAGGGCTAATTGAGATATGTAAGATGATAAAAGGGATTCACACAGTAGATGTAAAAAAGGATGTTTTCTTATGTTGGGCAATTTAAAATGAGAGGTCATAGCTTTAGTCTAAGTGGTGGCAGATTTTAAATGGGGATGGGGAGGAACTACTTCTCTGAAAGGGTCATGAGTTTGTGGAATTCACTACCTCAGAGTATGGTGGATGCTGAGATACTGAATAACGTAAGGCAGCAATAGACATATTTTTAACTAGCCAACAGGTTAAAACGTTCTGGAAAGCAGGCAGGAAAGTAAAGTTGAGACCCAGGTGAGGTCAGCCATGATTGTATTAAATGGCGGAGCCAGCTCTAGGACCTGAATTGCCTACTCCTGCTCCCAGGTTCTGATGTTTTTATGTTCACTTACACATTACTGTAACTGTGAGATGGGGATTTTCCTTAGTGCATTCTGAAGCCAGTGGAATTTATGCAAGGCAATTTTTCCAAAAAAAATCCAAGATATATCAGCCCCATCAGCAGTTTTTCATCCAGCTGTGCCATCATTCCTGATTTAGTTTTCCTGACATCAAGGACATTTGGAGCCTAAACATTGTAAAAATCAAGTACCTTTCCTGTTTTGTTCTCTTTTCAATGAAAAAGATTGTCCATGTCCATAGGTGAAACATCCCAGTGGAAAAGATTGACACATAAAGATCCTTAAGTGTCCAGGAAGAGGCTCTTTATCTCTTCCAGAAGCACACAATAGAGGCAAAGCTCTACTGTTCAGGACCGAATAAGTCACCAAAAAAAAGATGAAATTGGCAAATAATCACAAACAGCTTAATTAATATAATTTTCAGACATTGATTATTGTAATGATCCCTATCTTAGCCAAATAAACTTTCAAAGATACCCATCTCAGGGAATTTCTTAGTCAGCCGGAGGAAATCTCATAGGCTGATACACAGAAAAACAATGAACAAGGGGAGCTGGGAGTAACTGTGGAGGAGTCAGTCATGCCTCAGTGAGGGTAAATGTAGCACGTGTCCTTGTATAAGTTAACATGATGATAAATAATAGAAGTAGGGAGTGTTAAACTTTTCTGCCAAGTGCGGTCAATGTCTATCTGCCTATAGGTGGAATTGTGCTTTTTTTAAATTGAAGTATGCTTGTAGTATGCTGTTTGGACACCTATCTGAAAACAATTAAGTTCTGAATATTGGGGAAAACTGTTCGCTATTGATAGTAACGGGGCATCATGAATGGAGGTCATTCAGTCTATCAGACCTGTGTCAGTATTTGAAAGGTCGAACCAATTAGTCTCATTCCCTTATCTTCGCCCCATAGCACTGAAAAGAAAACACTTTCAATAATTTATCCAATTTCCCTTCAAAACTTATTATTCAATTTACTTCTACATGCTTTCAGGCAATGTATTCCAGATCATAATAACTTGCTATGTAAATATCTTTGACCTCCTGTCCTCCCTTGTTCTCTTTCCAATTATGTTAAGTCTTGCCTTCTGGTTGCTGACAATTCTGTCACTGGAAGTACTTTCTCATATCAATTTTAAAAAAGCTTCTTCATGATCTAAAACGCTTCTCTAAAATCTATCCTTAAAACAGTCTGCCCTAAACACTACATCTCAGCTTCTCTAGTCTTTTTATACAATTTAAGTCTTTCCCAGTCCCTATTCCAGCAAACGGCATCTGCACCCGCTTCAGAGTTTGACATACTTCCTATTGTGTGGTGCCCGGTAATGAAAAATTTTAGTGTAACTGCCTTCTTTTTGTTAAGTATGTAACTGTTTACAAAGCTAAGGACCACTTTGGCATTTTAACAGTATGCTCAGCTTGTTATGACACCTGCAGAGGTATGTGTACATACATCCTCTGGTTGCTTCATTTCTGCAATCTCTATAGAATGTGCTTAGATATATTCATTGGGATGATTTTAAAAACAAGCCTTGTTTCATGCACATTTTCTGGTTTCCTTTAGGGGATAGTGGAAAATGGTGGTGGGATTCTTGAGCTGATTATCATCCTGTTGAAATGGATTATGAATATTTCTTCTGTGGTTAACAAGTCCTTGTAGAGACTTCAACCTGGAACACCTGGCTCAGAAGTAAGATGCTACCCCCCACACTTCAGGACCTTCTATTCACTGGGATGTCTTTATTGAAAATGTTGTTGGTAATTGGCTGGCAGCTTTCATTGCAGATGATGGGATTTCCTGAATTTACTCCACCTCCCACTTGGGAGATATCTGTCTAATCCAATGATGGAGGACTTATTCCTTCTACACTGTCATCTCCTGACAGATCTAATGGTTTGTGCCTGTCATTATTGTGCAATATGCAGTGAGCCATCATTATTCTTGACACACTTCCTGGCAATATAGCTAAGTTAGAAAAGCACCTGAATCAAGTTACTTATAATGTATTCAGTATCAATTCTGCTTGTTCTAAGAGCCTCTTCCTGCAAATTGTCCCTTGATGAGATGGTATGTTATGTTGCCTTTGGAGCACTATGTTGCCCTTTCTAATTCAATATCTGCAATTATTGAGTCACAGAATCATAGAGTCATAAAGCATGAAAACAGATCCTTCAGTCTAACCAGTCCACACCAATCATGTTCCCAAACTAAATTAGTCCCACCCGCCTGCACTTGGTCTATATTCCTCCAATCAGTTCCTATTCATGAACTTATCTAAATATCTTTTAAACGTTGTTACTGTATCTGCATTCATCACTTTCTTTGGCTGGTCATTCCACACCTGACCCACTCTATCTGTAAAACGTTGCCACTCAGATTCTTTAAATCTTTCTCTTCTCACATTAAAATATGCTCCCGAGTTGTGAACTCTCCTACCTTAGGGAAAAGACCCTTACTATTCAACTTATCTGTGCCCTTCATGATTTTATGAATCTCAGTAAGGTCACCTCTCAACCTCCTGTGATCCAGTAAAAAGAGGTCCCAGGCTTTTCAGTGTATTTTTATATCTCAAATGTTCCATTCCTGGCAACATCCACGTAAATCTTTTCTAACCTTCTCCAGTTTAATAATATCCTTCCTATAATAGATGCTGTTTCTAAAGAGCAGTAGACAACAAATGATACAGAAACCCAAATATTTCAAGTGAATCAATGTAGTTAAGTTCATTATTAACAATCAAATATTGAAATTATTTAGTTTTTGCAAGATTTCACCCCTACTTTTGGAATATGTATCAATGTTTGAACAAATAAACATAATGGATAAATCAGAAATTAATTCTCCACATTTGTCAATGCACCACTCTTCCCTCATGTAATGTTTTGCAAATATTAACAGGATGTGAGACGTATTGTTCCAGAAGCATTAAGAAGTAATATTTTTCTTTTTTGCTTTATCCCATTTTTCAGAACTAATCTTTATTTGGAAGTTCAAGGATGTCAAAGACAGCAAATATAACAGTAAAACTAATGCCCTAAAATATTTTCACTCAATTTCTCTTACAGTTTTTGTTTGAAGTAATACTATACAATTGGGTCTTCCTGTCATTTTTGGCAACTTTGGTTATAATCAGTGAGTTTGTGACTAATTTGTCAGCAGGTTCACTGTTTGTGTTAATTGATTACACAATGTTTCAATAAGGTTTTCTATCCATTCTTGTGGGTTCTATCTGCTAATATGATTATTTTGATTTTTTTGTCACCTCAGAGGCAATTGTCAGGAGCATATCAGAATAGAGATTTCTGAATGGGAAGCAAAATTTTCTTGCCCTATTTGCATATAAAAAATGATGCTACAGCATTTAACAGCACATAGGTACTTCAGTTCATCAACCTGCACGTTGATGGCTGTGTATCTGAGATTCTTGTCTGACCTTACACAGTAGCTGTCTTCAGGTATTCTGTCGACAAATTTTAATTTTAAGCTAGTTAGGTGGACAGTAATTCCATGTCAAAATGTTGGTCACTGGCTGGCAAATGTTAACTCTTTGTCTTCACTTGACCTCTTCCATCTGTTCCTCAGTCTTTTCTGACAGAAAGTGGCAGTGGGTTGACAATAGCCTCTGCACTGTCTGCTGATATCAGCAGGTTAGTATGGTGGCTCAGTGGTTAGCACTGCTACCTCACAGTGCTAGGGACCTGGGTTCAATTCCAACCTCCCACAATGTTAAACATGTGCAGGTTAAAAGTTGGCTATGCTAAATTGTCAATTGTGTTCAGAGATGTGTAGGTTAGGTGCATTAGTCAAGGGGAATGGGTCTGGATGGGTTACTCTTTGGAAGGTTAGTGTGGAAATGTTGGGCTGAAGGGTCTATTTTCACACTGTAGGGATTCTATTATTCAATGAAAATGACTGTCAAAAAGGTAATCAAAGAAGGTGTATATTGCGAAAGTCTCTTTGTTGGGTATAAGGTTGAAAGGAGGAGCAGTGAACCCATACATTTCTTCATGGGACTCAGAGGATCAGTCAAGTTTAAAATGCTTTTCAATCAGCTTAAATAGTCTTTTGTTGAAAATAGTCATTCTTGGAATGTTGGCATTGCTGGCAATTTATTCCCTTTCAATGGTTGTTAGGAGAAGTTGGTGGAGGGGGGAACAGTGTAATTTTTATCTTTGTAACAGGTCAAAATAACTGAGTGCTTTGATAGATCAGTTCAGAGGGAAGTTATTATGCAATCGTGTTGGTATAGAACTGGATTGACAAAAAGTCTAGGTAAGGTAAAGACAGATTTTATTCACCGAAGAATATCTCGGAAGTAGTTGGATATTTAAAGAATGCAAAAGTTTTATGGTTGCATTTATTGATGTTACCTTTTAATTTAAAAGGAGTGTGAATTCAAATCCTGAAGCAGCCTAGATGGAAATTGAATTTAGTATCATGACGTTGCTAATGAAAGGCTCTACATTGCTCATTCAGTCACACAGAAATCAATGTGTAATATCCAGAACATTGGACTAGACAATGCTTGTGTTTACATCTGGCTGGCTGCAAACAGTTCTCAAAATACAAACAGAGTAATTGACTGAGAATAGGGAAACATGTTGACAGAGAACAAAGAGAATTAGGAAAGAGATAGTATTGTTTCACTGAATTATAAGAGGATAAAAATAACAAACTAATGTTAAAGTGGTCTCAATGCTAAGACAGCACAAAACTGGTGGGAAAATATGTCTGCTATAAACCACACAATAGAGACTTCTCCATTCATTCTAGGTGCTTTTCAATGCAGTCACAGAGGTGGAATGATAATGTTCTGACCCATTGTATTCCCAAATGTTTATATCAGGTCCCTTTAACAATGCTCCGCTTTTAAGAAGCTTACAATTTTATAATGTTTCATTAAATTATTTCAGAGTTCTTGGCTATGGATATAAAAAGCTTTTAGCACCTTTGTGTGGAAAACATTGTAGGCACCTGACTAATTTTTCTGTCGCCATTGGTTTACGCCTGATCCACTTTGTTCATTTCATGTTAAATGAAGCACTTTTCTCATGAAATAATCTCACCAATAATGCAAAAAGTTACTAAATCTGAAATTTTCTTGCAGAACAATTCTTTTCCAAAGAAACATAATTTTTAATGCTCACATGTTAATTGAGAAATTCTTTTAAATACATGGGCCCAAAACCCGAGTTCGGCATGTGGCAGGTTGTCGGATGAGCGAAGCAAGTTGGAACCCAATTTTACTGTGATATCACTTGATTATGCTGCCATAAAATATTCCTCTGAGGAGGATTGTGCTTGTGCCCCATCCCACCATGCCAAGAGGATATGCTTGCCTGAAGTACCAGAATTAACTTAGGAATTCTGTTCAGTACACCAAATTTAGACCTCAGCACAATTCTCAGGGCTGAATATTCTGTTGTTGTATTTGTGTCCCCAGTAACCTCTTGGCCATTTTGGTCAGTTAGCCCACATGCAGCATATTAATGAGGACTAACCATTAAAATAAACTGGGTCTATTGTTGGACTGGGGTGTACAAAGTTAAAAATCACACAACACCAGGTTATAGTCCAACAGGGTTAATTGGAAGCACATTAGCTTTCGGAGCGCCACTCCTTCATCAGGTGGTTGTCCAGCTGATGAAGGAGCGGCGCTCCGAAAGCTAGCATGCTTCCAATTAATCCTGTGGGTCTATTGTTGCCCATTTGCAGAATGGCAATCAATGCTAATATACTGCATGTGACATTCTATCATTATTTGAGATGTTACCATAAGCAGAAGAATGTTTCTTCATTTTTTTTCTCTCTCTTTGTAAAGCTTATATGTTTCGAGGATGGCATTTTGTCAAAACTGATCCCTTAGCTGCTCTTCAGTATTGAGTTTGACGGTGTGTGATAAAAGACAATTGGATATGGAAATATTTCATACCCATGTCCAGTCCCATGACTGCAGGATTTAAACACACAAAACTAGTCAGGAACTCTTGATGTTTTATTATGTTCTCCCAAGTGAGTCCACTTGAAGGTCTGCAGCTAAAATAATCAAAGTCAGTGCAAACCATGAATTGAGCCGAGGAGCTTCTGATCTGCAGAAATTAATATTCCACTGGATGATTGCCAACATCTTTCCTGACAAATCTAGCAGGGCAGCAAGACACACACAATGATAGAACGATCCTAAAGTAAACTTGCTGGAATTGCAGTGGGAAAACAGACTTACACCAGATTGAAATCACCATCTGGTGGCAACAAGATAAATAGCAGCTGTAAACAACTGTTGAACTTGGTATTGGATACTCAGAAGTTACATACTCAGCAGTACTAATCACTAAATAAAATAACAATTCTTTAACAGTGATCATATAATGTGCATACACAAATGATAGGAGACCCCCATCCGCTTTCTAAACTAATGTTGCTGCTCAGTGACATGATCAGAAAATACAGCATTAGTTTCCATGTGTATTTTGATGACTCCCAGTGCACAACTTCTCCACTGTGTCTAAATTATCACACTGCTTGCCAGCACTCAAAGGTCCTCTCCTCCTCCATCCCTGACAACCTCACGTTAACTTTTCATGCAATCACAGAGGTGTAGAGAATATTGGATGACAAGAGAAATTGAGGGTTTGGTTAAGAAAAAGAAGGAAGCATCTGTCGGGTATAGACAGCAGAGATCGAGTGAATCCCTAAAAGTGTATAAAGGTAGTAGGAGTATTCTTGAGGGAAATCAGGAGGGCAATGAGATAGCTTTGGCAAATAGAGTTAAGGCGAATCCAAAGGGATTTTATAAAAACATTAAGGACGAAAAGGTAACTAGGGAGAGAAAAAGGGTCCCTCAAAGATCAGCAAGGTAGCCTACATGTGGAACTGCAGGAGATGGGGGAGATATTAAATGAGTCTTTTGCATCAGTGTTTACTGTGAAGAAGGACATGGAAGATATAGAATATAGGGAAATAGATGGTGACATCTTGAAAAATGTCCATATTACAGAGGAGAAGGTGTTGCTTGTCTTGAAATGCATAAAGATGGATAAATCCCCAGGACTTGATCAGGTGTCCCTAGAACTCTATGGGAAGCTAGGGAAGTGATTGCTGGGCCCTTTGCTGACATATTTGTATCATTGATAGTCACAGGTGAGGTGCCGGAAGACTGGAGGTTGGCTAACGTGGTGCCATTATTTGAGCAAGGTGATAAAGAAAAGCCAGGGAACTATAGAGCGGTGAGCCTGACATAGGTGGTCACAAATTGTAGGAGGGAATCCAGAGAGAAAGGATGTTCATGTACTGAGAACAGCAAGGACTGATTAGGGATAGTCAACATGGCTTTATGTTTGGGAAATCATGTCTCATGATTGAGTTTTTTGAAGAAGTAACAAAGAGGATTGCTGAGGGAAGAGCGGTGGACATGATCTACATGGACTTCAGTAAGGTGTTCGACAAGATTCCTCATGGTAGACTGGTTAGCAACATTAGATCACATGGAATACAGGGAGAACTAGCCATTTGGATACAGAACTGGCTTCAAGATTGAAGACAGAAATCGGTGGTGAACGGTTGCTTTTCAGACTGGAGGCCTGTGAACAGTGGTGTGCCACAAGGATCAGTGCTGGGTCCACTATTTTTTGTCACTTATATAAACAATTTGGATGTGAAATAGGAGGTATGGTTAGTTGGTTTGCAGATGACACCAAAATTGGAGGAGTAATGGATAGAGAAGAAGGTTACCTCAGAGTGCAATGGGATCATGACGAGATGGGCCAATGAGCCGAGGAGTGGCAGATGGAGTTTAATTTAAATAAATGTGAGGTGCTGCATTTTGGAAAAGCAAATCAGAACAGGACATATATTTAATGGTACGGTTCTGGGGAGTGTGGCTGAACAAAGAGACCTTGGAGTGCAAGTTCATAGTTTTTTGAAAGTGGAGTCACAGGTAAGTAGGATAGTGAAGAAGGCGTTTGGTATGCTTTCCTTTATTGGTCAGAGCATTGAGTACAGGAGTTAGGAGGTAATGTTGAGGCCACTTATGGAATATTGTGTTCAATTTAGGTCTCCTGGCTATGGGAAGGATGTTTTGAAACTTGAAAGGGGTTGGAGGATTTGAGCTATAGGGAGAGGCTGAATAGGATGGGATTATTTTCCCTGGAGTATCAGAGGCTGAGGGGTGACCTTATAGAGGTTTACAAAATTATGAGGGGTATGGATAGGGTAAATACGCAAAGTCTTTTCTCTGGGGTCAGTGAGTCCAGAACTAGAGGGCATAGGTTTACGGTGAGAGGGGAAAGATATGAAAGAGACCTAAGGGGTAACTTTTTCACGCAGAGGGTGGTACGTGTATGGAATGAGCTGCCAGAGGATGTGGTGGAGGTTGGTACAATTGCAACATTTAAGAGGCATTTGGATGGGTATATGAATAGGAAGGGTTTGGAGGGATATGGGCCGGGTGCTGGCAGGTGGGACAAGATTGGGTTGGGATATCTGGTTGGCATGGACGGGTTGGACTGAAGGGTCTGTTTCCATGCTGTCTATCTCTATGACTCTATGACTCTATTTTTCCTGGAGTAGGAGAGTCCAGAACTAAAGAGCATAGGTTTAGAGTGAGAGGGGAAAGATTTAAAAGGGACGTAAGTGGCAACATTTTCACACAGAGGGTGATGCGTGTATATGGAATGAGCTGCCAGAGGAAGTGGTGGAGTCCGGTACAATTGCAAAATTTAAAAGGCATCTGGATATATATGAATAGGAAAGGTTTAGAGAGAGTTAGGCCAAGTTCTGGCAAATGGGATTAGATTAATTTAGAACATCTGGTCGGTATGGATGAATTGGACCGAAGGGTCTGTTTCTGTGCTGTTCATCTCCATGAATCTATAAGATGCAATACTTGCTCATTTATGTCCTCCTTCCTCACTGTCCAAGGCTCCAGACACATTTTCCAGTGGAGCAATGATTTCCCAGCACTTCATTCAATCTAATCTACTCTATTCACTGCTCACAATGTAGTCTCCCATATATTGAGGAGATGAGTTGCAGACTGGGCAACCACTTTGCAGAACACCTAGGTTCTGTCCACAAAAATGACCTCAAACTTCCAGTTGCCTGTCATTTCAACATGCCACGATGTTCCCTGGCAACATCTTTGTCTCGGACCTCCAGCGAAGTTCAGGGCAAGCTTTTCTGCTTGGGTAACCTGTAGCCTTCAGGACTCAATATCAAGTCCAATAATTTTAGAACCTGATTATCATTTTCTGTGCTCTTTACCCACTCCAACGCCCCAGGCCATGTCATGACATAGGCTGCTTTCAGCACAGTCAACCCATTTTCACTTATTTAAGGTCCTCATTATCAGCTTTTCTCTTCTCCTGGCTTACAATCGTCCATTCCTTTTTCTGCCAAACTACCTTTCTCTCTCTCTGGGCCCTGGCTCTATACATCCACTTACTCATTTTGCCTGATCCCCTGTCTTCAGCATATACACTAACTTTTCCTAGCTACTACCAGTTCTGAAGAAGTGTCATTGAACTTGAAATGTTAACTCTGCTTTCTTGCCACAGATGGTGCCAGACTCTCTGAGTTTCTCCAGCAATTCCTGTTTTTGTCTCACCCCCAACTATTGGAAATGCATATATGCATGGATTTGGAGAACTGGACAATGCACATTTGGATGTTCCTAATTTGATTATGTGCTAGCTTTTAACTAGAAAGTCAAATGTTTAAAAGAGACAATGATCTATTTGTTTTTTTCAAAGGTAGAAATAACATTGGAATGCAAAGTCCAGCAAAATTTTAGAAAAGAGTTAAGGTGGGGTTTTTTTGCATTAAATTTGAAGCAAACAGACCTGGATCTATACTGCCAACACATAGCAACAGTCTCGGGACTGAGTTAATGACTATTCACTGCACACCTCGAAGCTAGACCAGTTGCTGGAGAAGTTTGCAAGGCTGCAATATTGTCTCTTAGCCTGTAGGATTCAGAGCTTGGAGCTGAGATCAACACTCACTATGTCCCTCAGGGAAATAGTTGAAAAACCATGATAAAGTTTTCAAATATCAGGACTCCTACCTTTTTCTCATATGAATCTGAAAGTTCAAAGGTTGTGACCATTGTGACTGACAGCAACATGATTATTTTAATACGAAATCAAGGGAACTGTGAAATAGTTACCTCATTCTACCTTTTTGAGTTTGGACTCATGATCCACAGTTTTCTATTTTATTCCACTCATAATTGTTCTGTAAAACTCTGTCATATATGCCTTTGTCCTATATGTGTGTGGATGTCTATGTATTTTGGATTAAGCAGAATATAGTTTAATACACATAGTAACTTAGTTGTTAATCAATTTTCTACTTGTTGGAATAATAACTTTACTTTCAATAAATATGCTTTGTAAATTCATTCATGGGTAGTGGACATCACTAGCTGGCCAGCATTTATTCCCGTCCCTAGTTCCCCTTGAGAAAGTGGTGGTAAGCTGTCTTCTTGAACTGCTGTGATACGTGTGCTGTGGGTAGACTCACAACACTCTTAGGGAGGGAATTCCAGGTTTTTAAACCAATGACATTAAAGGAAAGTGTTACTTTCCAAGTCAGAATGGTGACTGTCTTGGAAGGGAGTTCACAGATTGTGGTGTTCCCATATACAGAGGAACCTCGATTATCTGGCATTCGATTATCCAAATTTTGGATTATCCAAACAAGATTGCAAGAACCCGATGCTTGGCTAAACTGTGTTATCCGGCAATTGATTATCCCAAAATTCAATTATCCAAACAAAATACTCTCCTCCCAAGTCATTTGGATAATTGAGGTTCCTCTGTATTTACTATCCTTGTCCTTCTAAATAGAAGCTAGTTAGTGCCAGTAGTGCAGTGACATAATGTTTTTGGATGTGCTGCCAATGAAGTGGGCTGCTTTGTTCTGGATGGTGAACAGACTTTGAAACTCAGGATGTGAGTTACTTGTTACTGTATTCCCAGCCTCTGACCTGCTCTAGTAGCCACAGTGTTTATATGGTGTGTCCAGTTCAATTGCTGGTCAATGGTAACACCCAGAATGTTGATAGTGAACATGCAACATGAACCTTGTTGCCATTCTTTGGCGCCATCTTGTCTCCCCCAACTTTGTCACCACCATGAATCTGCGCTGGGCCTATCTTGGCAATGCAGCCACCACTGAAGCAGCCGGGTCTCGAATTGGGCTCAAACCTAGCTGGCAGACTGGGGAGGATGAGGTGAAATATGTGTTTCTGTCTTGTTGTCTCCCTTACCACCTGCTGTGGACCCAGTCTCTGTCCTTTATGACCCAATCAGCTGGATCAGTCATGCTGCTGCTAAGCCACTCTTGGGTGGTGGACATTGAAGATCCCACTCAAAGTACATACCCTGCACCCTTGCCACACTCAGTACTTTCTCTGAGTGTTGTTCAACATGAAGGAACACAGTGTCATTAGCTGGGGAAGAATGTGTTATTTTTCAGTCAATTGAAAAGCTTGGTGAAAATTTCTTTTGTTCTTTAGTTATTACAACAAAGAGAAATGGGGTAACGAATTTTAATATAATATATTGACACGTGATATGGCTTGTCAAGTAGTTGGGCTTAATTTTCAGGATAACCCTCTAGCCAGATTCATCACACAAATCATATCCTTGGAGATCATTGCCTGATTCTATTGTGTCATGTGTAGTCTGTTTTGCCACGTGGGTGTGTTTTGAATCACATGAATTGTGACTATGCTGAGAAGTGTGCATGCTGGTAGCTTGCCACTGCTGGACAGTGGTGTTTGTAAGTTTTAAGATGTCGTGAAGCCAAGATGGACTTGCATAATGCCTGTGCAGTGTGATTCATGGAATCAGTCCTCCATTTTCCACTGTAAGCTAGTTTTCCATAGGTTGTACCAGAGTGTGCCACTTGCTGATGTATGTCTTTCAGGGTGTCCAGTGGTAATATGGTGGCACTAGCTCCAATGTTGATTTTAGTTTTTAGAATGTGTCACCCTGCCTTTTCAGGACATAAGATATTAATGATTGTAATTTTTTTTGATTGCCTTATACCATCAATATGATGTGTGAGGCTAACAATATGAAAAGCTTGGTCATCTTCAGAAATTTGCCTTTTGCAATGGTTGGCTCTCCTAGCGCTTCTCTTGCAGCCAGTGTTGTACCGTCTTGTTGATCATCTATATTTTGTTCTGGGGTCTAGCTTGACCTTTAGAACCAGATTTCCTGCACAAGAATGCATAACATCCTAACCTGCCATAACCCTTACAGACATCAAGAAAGTTAGACAGTTATTGTGTAGGTGTGACGGACACATCTATTTCAGATTTTATTGGTTTGTTTATTGATTTTATTACTGCCACTGGCTGTTGCAGTAATGTTGGTCACACCTAATGTGTGCAGCTTTCTCCAGTAGTGCATCAATACGTACCAATAAGATCCTTCCTAAAGGTTATAATTGATGAGGAGGCAATGATTAACTCATGAGCTTGTCTGACAATTCTACTTTGGAAAGTTATATACATGCCCTTTGGTGTGGTATTTTCTAACAAACTTGCCAACATGTTCTTGGGGTTGCTCTCTGTAATGATAGGAGTTCAAGGATGTTCGTCCTCAAGTCAATTCTTAGCTTGTGCTGATCTTTGAGAACTTTCCCAATCTTCTCTGTATCTTTCCGATCATCATGCAAACAGCAGATATGTTAATTCTGCAAACCCCTTCCTTGCCAATGACAAGCAACATTTTAAATAGTGCTTTTCTGACTCGGCAAGATGGCGGCGATTCTGTAGAACTGCTGTGGACAGCTCTGCCTAACAGCCAAGGCATACTGGTGTTTTTTGCCATCCCTGGCCAACTTATGTGGTGGAATTTTAGTTTAAAATCTTAATGAACACATATTTGTTAATATTTGGGAGTGGGAAGGATGCCAAAGGGAAAAGGAACAAGCAAACAGGAGCAGGAGGGACATTCCCCTACAGCACCTACCACACCAGAGACTGCAGCAGCAGCAGCCTCTCCTGAACCTCCCGGGGACCTGACAGACTCGCAGAAATTGGCTGCAGCGATGGAGAGACTTACCTTGAGAGTTGGGGCTGCAATTGAGGAGATCCGTGGGGAGATTCGTGCCCAGGTCCAACCTATCGCATCCATGCTGCAGAAGCATGAGCAGGAGATCCATGGCCTCGGGGAGAGGCTGGAGGAGATGGAGGGTCGAAATAAGGCCTCGGAAGCTGCGATGGAATCCTCATCCAGTCGGATCCAGGTGCTGGAGCAAGAGGTGCAGGCCTTACGAGACCATATCGACGAGCTCGAAAATCGAGGTCAGAGGATAAATCTTCGAATTGTCGGGCTCCCTGAAGGTAAGGAAGGTGAGCAGCCAGTGAGCTTCTTTGAAACGTTTTTGGGCCTTCACATGGAGTCCAGCAGGCTGCAGATTGAAAGGGCTTATCGAGTTACAGTGCACAGGTCAGGGCTAGTGCAGCACCCCCACCCAGTCCTAGTGCACATCTACTCATAAAGGACAAGCAAAAAGTCATAGAAACTTCTAGATCCCTGGGAAAAGATCTGCAGGCATTGCTGTACAAGGGGTCAAAAATCATGTTTTTCAGGATTTCTCTGCAGCTGTAATTCAAAAGTGGAAGTCCTTCGATGAAGTTAAAAAAAGGCTGAGGAACCTGGGCATCCAGCACTCCATGAGATACCGCACAGTGCTCCATTTCAGCCACGAGGACTCAGTTTATACATTTGACTCATCGGATAAGGCTAAAAACTTTGTAGACACTTTAAAATAGACGGATTGGCCTGAAGAATACAGTTAATGTTTGTTCTCTTTTCTATCTTTCCCCATGTTTTCCCTTCCTTTTTTTTAAATTCCTTTCTTTCTCCCTAATAATTTCATTTTTTGGAAAGGGGGGGAAAGACCTTGGAATAAGTTGTTCCTTTTTTTTAATAACTGGATTTTCTGATGGGAAATTTCGTGGATGTTCTTTGTTGTCTCTTCCTTTTTTTTGTTTCTTCTGTTTCTCCTTTAGTCACAAGTAGGGGTGACATGAAGCCAGGGTTGGGTGGAGACCTCATCCTGACTTGATCTTTTTTCTGTTGATTTAAGGATTATCTCCTTGTTTTTTTTCTGGCCTAAGGCTGGGGCACAGTCCGGGTTTGAAGGAGCTGTGAAGGAGGAGGTGGGTAGGCTGAGTGCCCCCTATGGGCAGGGGGAAGAATCTTCCATTCAAGGTTTTATAGTTGGATTTTTTTGTAGTTTTTTGGTAGTAATAGTTGTTTATAGTTATGATAGAGTAGTTTTTGTATATATGGTTCTTCGACTCTGAGTCTTTATTCACTTATGCTCGGTGCTTTGTAAGCATGGTTCTCCCTCCCAGAGGTTCAAGGGTCTCTAAAAGGGGATGTGGCAGTGTCTTATTAAATGGTGCACCTGGAACATTAAGGGAAGTCATTCGCCTGTTAAAAGGAAAAAAGTGCTTTCTAGCCTTAAGGGGGAAAGAGTTGATATCGCTTTGTTGCAAGAAACCCATCTTGATGATGGGGAACACCTGAAATTACAACAGGGGGGTTATGACTGGGTATTCTTTTCATCTTTTACTACCAAAAGTAGGGGAGTGGCGGTACTTATCCAGAAAAATCTTCCGTTCACATTATTAGAGTAGGTGAAAGATGAGCAGCGTGCGGTTTGTGATACTGATACTTAAAGGCCTGATACATGGGGAGGAAAATGGCAATTTAAGTGTCTACTGTCCTCCGGTGCATCCCCTCAAATTTTTGATTCGTGCTTTCTCTAAGTTGATTTCTTTCGGAACATGACACATTATTATAGGGGGGATTTTAATTATCTTTTGGATCCGACAGTGGACAGGATGCCTTGTGGGCCCCCAACTATTTCTTTGCAGGCCAAGCAGGTGGTTGACTTACGCGAGGAGTTGGGGCTGGTGGATATTTGGAGATGTCTTCACCTTACCGGCAGGGACTTCACCTTTTTTTCAAACTCACATAAATGTCACATGAGGATTGACCTCTTTCTGGCTCCCTTGGCCCGTCTGGATTCGATTATGGGTTGTAAAATTGGGAATATAGCTATCTCTGATCATGCAGCAGTGTATTTTGAGGTTAAGGCCAGGAGTGAGGGGTTAGGTTTGTGGCACTGGCCTTTGGACCCTTTTCTCCTTAAGCATTCCAAATTTGAAGGAGCTTCAGGAATTCTTGACTATCCACTCAGGCATGGTTAGTAGTCCATCTATGCTATGGGAGAATGCTAAGGCCTTTGCTAGGAGATTAGCTATTTCCTATTCGGCAAGCCGGAAACGACAGAAGGAGGAACAGCAACATCTACTTCAGATGCGGTTGAAAGCCACCAAGGCGGCACATTTTACGCGGCCTTTGGTGACTAAGCTACAGCGGATCACAGCCCTCCAGGCTGCCTTGAAATCAATACTGACACAAAACGCAAAGAAAGACCTTGCTTTTGCTAGACAAAGGCTGTTTGAATATGGGGATAGACCAGGGAAGTATTTAGTGTACCTGACTAGGAAAAAGTGTGTTCCCCAATCCATTACTGCAATCAGAGACAGGGCCAGGGTCCTTACATACGATGCTAAAAAGATTATGAAGCTTTTCAGAGCTTTTACTCTGAATTGTATCGGTCTGAATGTTGCGAGGACAGGAGGGCTAAAATGGAGACCTTTTTTAAGAGCCTGGACCTCCCAGAGATAACCTTGGAACAGTCCTCTCTCCTTAATGCCCCCTTGACAGTTCAGGAAGTACAGGAAGCAGCTAGGCAACTTCAGAGTGGGAAAGCGCCTGGCCCTGATGGTCTTCTGGGTGAGTTTTATAAGGAGTTTATAGGGATTCTGTCAGGGCCGATGTTGGAGATGTATAATCACTCTTGCATGCATGAATGCCTACCACCATCTTTGAGAGAAACTAATATTTCCCTAATTCTTAAGAAGGGGAAGGTTCCTGAGGATTGTGCCTCATACAGGCCCATCTCTCTATTAAATTCCGATTTCATGATTCTGTCCAAGATCCTGGGGCTGAGATTGGAAAGGGTGTTGCCCCATCTTATTAAAGAAGGCCAGACAGGCTTTATAAGGGGCCGTAGGTCCTCTAGTAATATTAGAAGGTTGCTGAATATGGTCCAAGCTTGTCAGCAATGATCAATTTAGGGGTTGGTAATTTCTTTAAATGCAGAGAAAGCATTTGACCGGGTGGAATGGCCATATCTTTTTTACGTCTTTGAACAGTTTGGGTTGGGTAGAGTCTTTGTTAGGTGAGTGGAGGTTTTATATTGCCACCCTTTGGCTGCGGCCATCATCAACGGGGTGAAGTCTGGGAATTTTAGGATTGATAGGGGTAGTCGGCAAGGCTGTCCCCTCTCACCGCTGTTGTTTATGTTGGTTCAAAGGTAGGAGACAGAGGGTGGTGGTGGAGGGTTGTTTTTCAGACTGAAGGCCTGTGACCACAAGGAGTGCCACAAGGATCGGTGTTGCGTCCACTACGTTTTGTCATTTACATAAATTATTTGGATACGAGCATAAGAGGTATGGTTAATAAGTTTGCAGATGACACCAAAATTGGAGGTGTGGTGGACAGCAAAGAGGGTTACCTCAGATTACAGCATGATCTTGACCAGATGGGCCAATGGGCTGAGAAGTGGCAGATGGAGTTTAATTCAGATAAATGCGAGGTGCTGCATTTTGGGAAAGCAATTCTTAGCAGGACTTATACACTTAATGGTAAGGTCCTAGGGAGTGTTGCTGAACAAAGAGACCTTGGAGTGCAGGTTCATAGCTCCTTGAAAGTGGAATTGCAGGTAGATAGGATAGTGAAGAAGGTGTTTGGTATACTTTCCTTTATTGGTCAGAGTATTGAGTACAGGAGTTGGGAGGTCATGTTTCAGCTATACAGGACATTGGTTAGGCCACTGTTGGAATATTGCTTGCAAATCTGGTCTCCTTCCTATCGGAAAGATGTTGTGAGACTTGAAAGGGTTCAGAAAAGATTTACAAGGATGTTGCCAGGGTTGGAGGATTTGTGCTATAGGGAGAGGCTGAACAGGCTGGGGATGTTTTCCCTGGAGCGTCGGAGGCTGAGGGGTTTACAAAATTATGAGGGGCATGGATAGGATAAATAAACAAAGTCTTTTCACTGGTGTCGGGGATTCCAGAACTAGAGGGCATAGATTTAGGGTGAGAGGGGAAATATATGAAAGAGACCTAAGGGGCGACCTTTTCATGCAGAGGATGGTACGTGTATGGAATGAGCTGCCAGAGGATGTGGTTGAGGTTGGTACAATTACAACATTTAAGAGGCATTTGGATGGGTATATGAATAGGAAGGGTTTGGAGGGATATGGGCCGGGTGCTGGCAGGTGGGACTAGATTGGGTTGGGATATCTGGTCAGCATGGAGGGGTTGGACCAAAAGATCTGTTTCTGTGCTGTACATCTCTATGACTCTATGGTGATAGAGCCGCTGGCAGAGGCCATTTCCCATGAACCGCGGGCATGGGAAGAAACTATTTAATATTCTTGCATATTGTGCATGGAAGAATATTCTGAAGAACTGGGTGACTGAGAACCCGCCAGGCTTGCTGGGATGGCAGAAATTAATTATGGAGCACATTCCCTTGGACCTTTTTACAAACATGGTGCACCACACAACAGACAATTTTTATAACACATGGCAGCCTTACTTGAGTTATTTGGATATAGTTTTGTCAGTTATCTTAACCAGGGCGTTTATTTAACCAGGATGATTAGATTTCTCAAGCCCTGGGCCCTGGAGGGAGTCTCCCGAGTTAATACGGGTATATATACAATGCTCCCATTCCTTTGCTTGGGAGCTTTGCGCCGAGCCAAGCTGTTCTGTATTTTGTGGGTTTTTTTGTTTTTTTTTGCTTTTCTTTCTTTTTTTTTGGTGTTGCTTTGCACAGTGTTAGGGTTTGCTTTGTATTATAGGGTAGGTTAGTAGTTAGTAGATAGTAGTTGTATTGTAATTTTTGTTTTTTTTCTTTTTATCATACTGATATTTGTTATTGATTGTTTTTTCAATAATTTTACACTTTGATAAAGTTTAAAAAATTTGCTAATAAATATATTTACAAAAAAAAGTGCTTTTCACAGGACCATCAATCATTTGATCTGTAAAATAAAATTGCAAACATTGTTTGTATAGTTATAACTCTTAAAGGAGGTGGTTGTGTAGTGATGATGTCACTAGCCTAATAAGGCTGAGGTAATTGGCCTGGGTACATAGGTTTGAAGCCCATTATGGAAGCAGGGCGGAATTTGAATTTTATAAAAATCTGGAAATAAGAAAAAGCTATGTACAGTCATTCTTCCGTATGTGTCGGGGTTCCATTTCTGAGGACCCCAGCGAATGATGAAATTTGTGAGTGTAGAGCCCTTTAAAAATAAAAATTAAAAATCATGGATGCCTGCGTTTGCCCACGGTTGCTGAATTTTGTTGCTTCTTATCTTTTGGTGCAGACAGACAAATCCACAAGATGTGAACTTGTGGATACAAAGTATTTACTGCAATGATTGCTGTAAAAAAATAAGCTTCTGAATAACTAATGTCCTTTAGGGAAGGAATACGACTGGTCTCCATGTGCTTCTAGACCCACAGCAATGTAGTTGATTCTTAACTGTCCTTTGGGTAATTAGGGATATATCATAAAAGCTGGCTGAGCCAGCAATTCTCACATCAATTTAATGAACTAAAAAAAATTATCAGTAAACATTTAAGTAGATGCTGTATTCATTGTTGTGTGTGCCTCTCTCTTCTCTTTGCATTTTTTAAGAAATACATTGCAGTCCTGGTATAATTCATTTACTGGTTTTGCTTTTCTCTCCTTTTACTGTTCCCCTTTTTGGCTTTGTTTTCTTTTCCTTTCCCCTGCTGCTGCTGGTTTAATAAATTACAAGTTTTTCATTTAAGAATTGCAGGCTTTTTGCCTGTAGATGGCATCTCACCAAGAAAGGAGTAATGAAATCACATGGGCTCTTTGATTTTTGTGCTGGTCTGGAGAAAGAAAATGGCAGAACTGAGTGGCATCTCATACAAATAAGCTTTAGTAGAGAAGACTGTTTTTATGAAATGGATTTTTATAGCTGTATTTTTGTCTAGGAGCACTTTGGAGGTGCTTTTAGAAACTTTAAACTGCTTTTTAAAAATTGAATTAGCAATCTCAATTTTTTTTTAAATATGAGAAATAGAGATAGATTACTCACTGTGCTTCAGTCTGTTTCTCTCACCTTTACTTTTGATTGAATTTGTGACTTCATATTTTTATGTTTAAATAAGGAACTCTTTGAAATTGCTTGCATCTTGGAAGAACATATTCTCATCAGAAAGAAGTTAGCTCTCTTTCTACTGTGTCCTATCTATAGATCTGTACAGCTGTCTGTACTCTGAGAAACTTCCTGCTGCAGAGTAAGAAACTATTCCAATTGTACCAGCCTCTACCACTTCCTCTGGCAGCTCATTCCATACATGTACCACCCTCTGTGTGAAAATGTTGCCCCGTAGGTCTCTTTTATATCTTTCCCCTCTCACCCTAAACCTATGCCCTCTAGTTCTGGACT
>NC_057720.1:46343794-46357961 GCF_004010195.1 Chiloscyllium plagiosum | reverse complement strand
TACCATTAAGTGTATAAGTCCTGCTAAGATTTGCTTTCCCAAAATGCAGCACCTCGCATTTATCTGAATTAAACTCCATCTGCCACTCCTCGGCCCATTGGCCCATCTGGTCCAGATCCTGTTGTAATCTGAGGTAACCCTCTTCGCTGTCCACTTTACCTCCAGCTTTGGTGTCATCTGCAAACTTACTAACTGTACCTCTTATGCTCCCACCCAAATCATTTATGTAAATGACAAAACGTAGTGGACACAGCACCGATTCTTTTGGCACTCCACTGGTCACAGGCCTCCAGTCTGAAAAACAACCCTCCACCACCATCCTCTGTCTTCTACCTTTGAGCCAGTTCTGTATCCAAATTGCTAGTTCTCCCTGTATTCCATGAGATCTAACCTTGCTAAACAGTCTCCCATGGTGAACCTTATCGAACGCCTTACTGAAGTCCATATAGATCACATCAACCGCTCTGCCCTCATCAATCCTCTTTGTTGCTTCCTCAAAAACTTAATCAAGTTTGTGAGACATGATTTACCACGCACAAAGCCATGTTGACTATCCCTAATCAGTCCTTGCCTTTCCAAATACATGTACATCCTGTCCCTCAGGATTCCCTCCAACAATTTGCCCACCGCTGACGTCAGGCTCACCGGTCTATAGTTCCCTGGCTTGTCCTTACCACTCTTCTTAAACAGTGGCACCACGTTTGCCAACCTCCAGTCTTCCGGCACCTCACCTGTGACTATCGATGATACAAATATCTCAGCAAGAGGTCCAGCAATCACTTCTCTAGCTTCCCACAGTGTTCTAGGGTACACCTGATCAGGTCCTGGGGATTTATCCACCTTACCCGTTTCAAGACATCCAGCGCTTCTTCCTCTGTAATATGGACATTTTTCAAGATGTCACCATCTATTTCCCTACAGTCTATATCTTCCATATCCTTTTCCACAGTAAACACTGATGCATAATACTCATTTAGCATCTCAAGTGATTTGAGATAACTTGGAATAAAAGACCTTTATTCCTGGAGGTCACATGCTGTGATACAGTGATTATATCATGAACGCATCTCCAAAACGATTACTGACCATAAGTCATAGCATAAACTGTGGTTCGATTACCTGCTACTGCATGCTCTTATGAATGCTGGTTCCATGACTCCGAGAGGGCAATCGTGCGCTATTTAATAATGTATTATCAGAGCTTTCTGTGTTCGTGAAAAATTGGTGTTGGAGTCTTAAATGAGTAAGAACATCCCCACCCACTCACCCTTTCTTATGAGTTGCTGTGACGTCCACTCTGCCTACCCCTGAAGTCCTTCAGTTGACTGAGTAGACTGAGGTTGAAACAGCATCAGATTGAAATAAGTGCTAGCCCAGCTCACAATGCCCACCTCTCATTAATGATTAAAGCAAACAGCTGCCTGTGGACCACCAGCTGAGTTTTGCTTGAATGCAGGTGGCATAGTTTGAGTTGTTATGCCAGAGGAGGTGGTGGTGTTGTGGCGATGTCATAGCACCGGCAATTCCGAACCCCAGGCTAGCGTCTGGGGACATGGGTTTGAATCCCACCTTGGAAGATGCTAAAATTTGATTTCCATAAAATGTGGAATTCAAGGATGGCATAATTTCAACCATGTCACCATTGTCGATATTCGTCAAAACCCACTTACATAACTAATGTCCTTCAGGGAAGGAAATCTGCCATCCTCACCTGGTCTGATCTACATGTGACTCCAGGATCATAGCAATGTGGTTGACGCTTAACTGGCCTCTGGGCAATTAGGGATGGGCAGTAAGTGCTCGCCTAGCCAGTGAGGCCTACATCACATGAATGAATAAACAAAAATACTTTGCATTTCTTTACCAAGGAAGAAGTTGCTATCGTGGTGAAAGAGGAGATAGTTGATAGATTACAAGGGTCTAAAATTGACAAGGAAAAAGTATTAGATGATCTCTCTGTATTTAGGGAGTGGAGAATTACAAATGTTATAGCCTTATTCAAAAAACTGTGTAGAGAGAAGCGCAACAACTACCAGCCAATAAGCTTAAGTGCTAGGAAAACTTTTAGAAACAGTAATTTCAGACAAAATTAATGTCTACATGATCAAAAACTGACTAATTAAGAAAGCTAATAAATGTTTTTTAAGGGAATATCATATTTAATTAACATGAGTCTTTTGATCAGGCCACAGAAAAAGTAGATGAAGGTAATGCTGTCAATGTGGTGTACATGGACTTTCCAAAAGGAATTTTAAAAAGTGTTGCAAACTTGTGTGCAAAGTTTTAGGTCATAGAATAAAAGGGACAGTAGTGACATGGATTCAATAGTGGCTGAGTGATAGGAAACAGAGTAGTGGTTAGTCAACATTTGGCGAGTTGGAGGAAGATTTGATATGAAGTTACCCAGAGGTCAGGGGTGGGACCTTTGCTTTTCCAAGTGATCTTGATCTTGGTTTACAGGGCACAATTGCAAATTTGTGGAGGTTACAAAATTCGGAAACAATGGGAACCCTGAGGAGGATAACGTAGAACTTCAAAAGAATCTAGACAAGTTGGTGGAATGGGGAATCAAGTGGCAGATGAAGTTCAATGCAGAAAAATGTTAATTTTGTGGGAAGAATATGGAGAGATAATATCAAATAAAGGGTATAATTCTGAAGGAGATGCAGGAGTAGAGGTAATTGAACGTATGTGTGCTTAAATCATTGAAGCTGTCAGGACAGTTTGAGTGAGTAGCTAATGAAGTATACATTATCCTGGCCTTTATTTATGGGATTGAGTCCAAAAGAAAGGAGGATCTGAAGGAGGAATTTCTCTGCACACATGCTGCCAGACCTAGTGAGATTTTCCAGCAATTTCTGTTTTTGATTAGAAAGGAAGTTATGTTGAACTTGTACATGACACTAATTTTACTAGTTCATGAGATGTGAGTGTTGCAGTTCAGCAGATTGAATGGCAGAGTAGCTTGAAAGTCTGAATAGTTTACACCTGCTTGTAGGTTCTATTTCCCATCCCTACTTTCCTGGTGTGGTCTCAGTTTGAATTTGTACACAGTTCTGGGTGTCACACTTCAGGAAAGGTGTGAAGGCATTGGAGAATGCGAAGCTTCACTGCAGTAGAGTGGTTCCAATGATGAGGAACTTCAGTTCTGAAGATTGATTGGACAGATGAGCCTGTTTCTCTTTCAGAAGAGAAGGTTGAACAGAATAGATAGAAACTATTGCCATTTATGAAAGGATTGGAATTAATCAGGCATAGATTTTAAATCATTGAGAAAGAAGCAAATGCAACATGCGAAAAAATGGTTTCATGTCGTAAGTGATTAATGATGGATTGCATTGCCTGAGAATGTGGTGGAAGTAGATACTATCAAGATATTAAAAATGGAAATAGAATGTTGTCTTTCAAACAAGATTGTGCAGAATTACAAGGATAAGGCATGAGAATAGTACTAAAGGATTTGCTCACTTGGAAATCCAGTGCAGGCTTGATGGGCTGAATGCCCTTCTGCCCGAGAACAACTCAGTGATTCTGTTTCTTCTTGCTTTGAGTAAAAGAAAATGAGCAATGATCTTGGAGTTTCATATATCTAAGGGGGCAGAAATAATAAAATTGTTTCTTTAAGAATATGTATGATAATAAGAAAATTATCTGCACAGTTTATACATCTAGCAGCTGATTCATTAAGTATGGGATATGAAGGGGACAGTGATGTGAGGTGACGTAGCAAGTGCATTGCACTTTGATAATTTCTGGATGTCGTGTGAAGTATGAACAATGTCTGTAAAAGTGGTTAACATCTTACAGATTGAACAGCCATTAAAGGGCACTTTTAAAATGCTGTTTGATAAAGAAGCCTGTTTAGTCTTTTTTCATAAGGGTAGACACAGTCCATTTGGTTTAACAACCATAATTATGTCTCATTTAATAGACATTTTTGGCAATCAAAGAAATGAAACCTTATCTGCTCATTATGCAGTCTTAAAATGTCACAAAAAATAATAAACCTTTGAAACCAGAGTTACCTTTAATGTTATCAAATTGTTGCATTTCATAAAATCAAATTACATTCAATTAAATGCTCCATTGTTCACAACTGAAGATGGCAGGTCTGTAGAGCCTAGGTGTAATGAATCAATTGTGGGATTTCTGATTCCTGCCTACTGCATGCTGTTTGGCATGCAAATAATGCTGTTGCTCCACCAAATTAACACCTCATTTTTAGGTGTGCCTGGTGCCTGCACCTGGCTTGCCCACCTGCCCTCTTCATTAAATCAGGAAAGGTGTTCTGGCTTGATGATAATAGGAGAGTGAGAGTTGTAATGAGTCATCAGGTTACACATTGTATAATTCTGCTGTCGCTGATTGCCTTTGCAGCCTCATTGCTGTACAGCTTTGCATCACTTGACCTATTCAATTTGTTCTACTCAGAACCAACACTGTAGTACCTTACATGATGGAGGGTGTCATCATTGTGAAGACAGGACTTTGGCTCCACAAGGACTATGCAGGGGTCATTCCTACCAGTAAAGTATTGGATGCATGGATGCATCTGCAACAGATTGATTGGTTTGAATGGGTTGAGTAGATTTTTTCTTCTTGTTGGTTCCATCACCACCTGCCACTGCTGCAGTCTAGCAGCTATAGCCTTTAGGACCTGGCCAGCTCAGTAGTGGTGCTGTTTAGTCAATCTTTGTAATGGACATTGATGTACTCCATCCAGAGTCCAGTCTTTATCTTTGCCACCCACAGTGTTTCCTTTAATTCATGCTCAACATGAAAGAGTACGGATTTATCAACCACTTAGGCAGGTAGTACATGGTAATCAGCAGGAAGGATCCTTGCTTATTTTTGACCTGATGCCATCAGATTTCATGGGCCCCAGCGTCAATTTTCAGAGTGACCCCTTCCCAACTGTGACCACCTTCCTGATGAAGGGCTTTTGCCCGAAATGTCGATTTTACTGCTCCTCAGATGCTGCCTGAACTGCTGTGCTCTTCCAGCACCACTAATCCAGAATGGGGTGGGACAATGTCTGCAGAGGGAGAGACAGTGTGTCCATAGGGAGGATGATGGTGATGTCTGAGACATTATAAGGCATGATTCCATGAACATGACAATGCCAGGCTTTTGCTTGAGTTGTCTGTGGGATAGCTTTCTCAAATTTGGCGCAAGTTACATTATGTTGTTTAGGAGAACTTTACAATGTTGATAGGGCTGGTCTTTGCCATTGTTGTTTTGGGGACCTCATTTGATGCCAGATGATCTATCTGGTTTCAAACTTTTGTATTTTGGTGTTGGCTCAATACAATAGAATGATTTACTGGATGATTTCAGAGGGTCATTATGAGTCAACCATCTTGCTATGGTTTGGAGTCATATGCAGTCAAGATGGAGTGGGGTTACCAGATTTCGATCCCTGAAGGGCATTAGTGAAGCATACGGTTTCTTGTGACAATTGGCAATGCATGCATAACCACCATTAGACTGACATCTAATTCTAGATTTTATTGAATTTAAATTTCCCCACCTGCCATGGTGGGATTCAAACCCATGTCTCAAAACATTAGCTTGCTGTTCTGGATTACTTTTCCAGTGAGTTTGCTGCTATATGTTCCACCCAATCAAATGTCTCCCTAATACAAAATTCTCCAGGGGGAGTGTGTTAAATGTTGCCTGATGACTAAGTTCACAGGTAAAGGATGATTATTTGAAAACAGTACCTGAGAACAGCTTAACACCTCTGGATTGCATATGAGATGGGAAGCAATTGAGTAGAAATCAAGAAAACAGATTAAAATAAATAACACCAATGATGTAATTGACCTCTAACCAAAATAGTAGATTGCCTATTTATCTCGGGTAATTAAACGCTTTGAAATGTGCAATCTCTGAAAATCCGATTATTATCAAGTTAATAGTTATAGAGAGAAACATGATTCCTCCTTTTATTTAAAGAACAATCATTTGTCTATCAGAATGATGCTGACTACACGTTTTTGTTGTGACTTTTTGTGTGTGAAAATAAGGTCAGGTTCAGGGACTGTGCAATGTTAAACTCTGACAAAATACCAAACCTATGCCCTTTTGATGGGGGGATTACTTTCAGGCTCACTTTTAAAAGTCATATAATTACAAATAATTACACTCAAGACAAGTGGTATCTGTAAGAAATTCTCTCATGTCCACACTAATACTGAATCACATGTTATGTTGAGTAGGTATCACAGCTTTGAATAAAAAGTCTCAGAATCAGTGAAAATATTGATTGATGAGTAACGAGAAATCATTCCCAGCACGTTACTTAACCCAGAAATGTGTTGTTTTTATTTTTAAAAAGCTTCTTGTTCAGAACAATTCACTGAATTGTAGAATGCCTACATTGCATGTCAAGGCCATTTGGCCTGTCGAGTCTATACTAGCTGTTTCTCAAAACATGTAACCTAATCTCATTCCCCAACTTCTCCCAAAACTTCTAAAATGTATTTTCTCCTCCTTTGAAAGCCATTATTGAATTTATCCTTCACACTCTCACGGAGTGCATTGAGATCTAAGTGACTCACTGCTTAACCTACTTTTTTCTCGTGTTCTGTTGCTTCTTTGCCACTCAAATTGGTGTCCTCCAGTTCTTCTTCATTTCAACAGGACCAGCTTCGCCATATCTACTCTATCACACCACCTTGTGATTTTGAACACCTCTATTTACTTTCTTAATGCTGTCCTTTCTTAGGTGAACAGCTCCATCTTTTCCAAACTATTCATGGAACTAATGGTACACTTCCATTGAATTGCAGAATTGCTACAGCACAGGAGAACATTATTTATCTATTATCCCTGCACCAGTTCTGGGTAAGAGCACTTTTATCAGCTTTTGTTGTCCTGCCTGCTCGATATAGCCCTGTAGAATTCTTCCTTTTCAGATAACAATTCAGTTTACTCTTATGCGCCTTGATTGAGTTTGTCTCCTCTACACCATTGGGCAGAGTAATCCAAATCCTAACCACTTGCTGCATGAAAAGGATTTTGTTATGTTGCCCTTGGTTGTTTTGCTGGATGCCTTCAATTTGTGTTCATCTATTCTCAGACCTTCCACTAATGAGAACATTTTCTTCTATTCTAATCTGTCCAGACCCCTCATGACTTTGAATACCTCATTCAAGACCTCGCTCAATCTTCACAACTCCATGACAGAGCCACGTTTTCCAATCTTCCCAAGTAACTGAAGTTTGCCTTCCCCAAATCATTCTTTCTGCACTCTCTCTAACACCTTCCTAAGCTTTCGTAATGCATGGTGCCCAGACTGGACACATGCTTTAGCTCAGGCTGATCTGGTCTTCTGCACAAGTTTAACAAAACCAGCTTGTTTTCTATATTATCTGCCCCTATTCTTGAAGCCCAGGACACTATACACTTTGAAGATGGTAGGACAACTTGATAAAGCAGTTAAAGTCTCATGCACGTATGTACTTGTCTTCGTCTGCTCCAACAGCCCATTGGGGAAGTGATGGCCTAGTGGTATTATTGCTGGATTGTTAATCCAGAGTTCCAGATAACATTCTGGAGACCTGGATTCAAATCCTGCCATGGCAAATAGTGGAATTTGAATTCAATAAATATCTGGAATTAGAATCTAATGATGATCATAAATCCATTGTCGATTGTAGGAAAAACCCATCTGGTTCACTAATGTCCTTCAGGGGAGGAAACTGCCATCCTTACTTGGAGCTAGCCTTAATGTGACTTCAGACTCACAGCAATGTGGTTGACACATATCTGGGGATGGACAATAAATGCTGCCAAGCCAGTGATGTCCTTATCCCATGAATGAAGAAAGAATTTAGGTTTCTGCTCTTTATTCATCTTATCTAACCACATTCTTCCTATCTAACTGCATCATTTCATATTTTTCTGTATTTCTCATACATGCTGTTTGTCTGACTGTTTCACCAACTTGTCTAAGTTGAAGTTCTACGTTATTCTTACGATTTGCAATGCTTCCACCTTTGCTGTAATTTGCAAACTTTGAAATAGTGCCCTTTACATGATGACCTATGTCATTACTCTGACCATGTGGGGAATAGTGATAGGTTTCTTGTTTTTTAAAACACCACCTTGATTGGTCAAAACAAATTTTCTTTTAGCATGTAGCTATTATAGTTCAATAAAAAATGCAGGGGAGCCTCAATTATCCAAACGTGATGGGCGGGCACTATTTCGTTCAGATAATCTATTATTCAGTTAATCGATTAAATGCCTTTTCTCTGGGGCTTGGAGTTTTTAAAGTCTGCTCCTCATTCAGGAGACTGCAGCAGCACACGGCACGCGAGCCCCGCCACCAACACCACCCCCTGCTCCTGACCCCGTCCAACACCGCCCCCAACCCCGTCACCCCCACCCTCTCTCCGGGGCAGCCGGACTGGACACCAAAAACAACACTGCTACTGCTGCTGCCTTTGTGGGGTAAATCTCCAAACCACACGTGTGTGCATGTGCGCACACACACAAATGCAGCCATAGTCTCACACACAACTTTTACTGCAACTTTTTGACAGGTTCCACCTTTGCCCTGTACAGGACAATGTTGGAGAGATTATGTGGGGAAGTGGGGGGGGGGGGGTGCGGTTTAGGGTACACCCCTGTGTAGAACTCCATGGAAAGTGTAGGGGGAGAGAGAGGGCGGGAGGTCAGTCATTTGGAGACAGTGCCTGTTTAATCACTGTAAACAAAAGCTGTGATTACTGTTGGAAACATGTCTCTGATGTAATGTTTCCATCGGGACCTCGAGATCTCCTTTGGATAATCCGGTTATCGGACAATCGAGGTTCCTCTGTATTTAACCAAATCAAAAATGAAGAAGAGCCAGTTTCAGTGACCGTTTTATTGCCTAATAAACCTGAGAAAAAGAAGTAAATTTGACATGTAACACCTGCACATAACACCGGTTACAAGCTTTAAATGTAGGGAGAAGGATGTCAATACAAAGAGAAAGGCACAGGCAGCTGCAGCTTGAAATGTTTAATAGTCCTTGAGTTGTGAGAATGCGATCTGGGTCCTAACAGTTTAGCAAGTGTCCTGTTTCCTCAAGAATGGCAAACCTTGCAGCAAATGTTGATTTCTTCATGAATAGTGTTTTTCCAAGTTGCTTTTTCATTTGCATTAGCTTCTGAAATTGAGAGGAAGAGTTTTCAAATTTCTTGCTGTTATTAGTCCATTTTACCTTCTATTTTTTGTTCAAAACAAACTACTGTAATTTTTTTCCCCCTACATTTCTGCATACTTGTGTGTGATATCCCTTAGTGCTACATGCTTTGTAGCTGAATCATAAAAGCTGGACAGCTTCTGAGTCAGTTTGGCAAATGTATCTGTTACAGACTTTTTTGATTTGGTGAACTTTTCTGAATTTAGCATTAAGATTTGACAACTTGTTTGTCATTCTGCTAAGCATCATTGCACAATTATCATGTTTTGAGTGTTCTTTCTCATTCCCTCCCTGCGTTACATTGATGTGAGCTAGATTCTGTTTCTTTGCAATGTTTCCCCAAGCCAGCAGTAATGACATCACATGATCTAGAATGGTTGTATACTTTAGAAACATTTCTAACTCTCGCCACACCTAGTGCACAGAGGTGTTTGTGCTGTATCTGCTCACTTGTGATGTATCTCATTCACTCTCCATTGTCTTTGAAAAAGGATATTCTGGGTGTCTCATGGTTGATGCATGGGCCATATCATTTGCACGTACATAAGTTGGATGGAGATAGCAGTCCCTTCTCCATTGATGTTGCAAGCAAATTCAGAAATAAAATAGTCTGGTTCTTTTGCTTCACACTTAATAACAATTGATTTGTTAATACATATCACATTACAGAATCCTAACAGTGTGGAAACAGGCCATTTCACCCATCAAGTCCACACCAATCCTCCAAAGAGCATCCCACCCAGATGACCCCCATGAAGACCCATTCCCCATCCTGTCCCTGTAACCCTACATTCACATGGCTAATTCACCTAGCCTGTAAATCCCTGAGCACTATGGGAAATTTAGCATGGCCAATTCACCTAACCTGCACATCTTTGAATTGTGGGGGGAAACTGGAGCACCCAGAGGAAACCCATGCAGACACAGGGAGAATGTGCAAACTCCACACAGACAGTCGCCTGAGGCTGAAATCGAACTGGAGTCCTTGGCACTGTGAGGCAGCAGTGCTAACCACCGAGCCACTGTGCAACCCTAACATCAATCTGTACCTGAATGTAGAGAATACACAGATTCATAGAGTTCCTACAGTGTGGGAAGAGGCTGTTCAGCCTATCAAGTCTGCAATCACTCTCTGAAGAGCATCCCACCTAGACCCAGCTCCCCACTCTAACCCCATAACTCTGCGTCAACCATGACTAATCCATTTAGTCTGCACATCCCTGTATACTACAGGGCAATTTAGCATGGCCAATCACCTTAACCTGCACATCCTTGGAGCAGAAACCCACACAGAAACAGGGAAAATGTGGAAACGCCACACAGGTGGTCATCCAAGGTGGGATTCAAACCTGGGTTGAACCTCAGTGCTAACCACTCAGTCGACATGTTGCCCCAAAACAATTCTAAACCACATGAATATGGATTTTGGTGTAACAATGTGTTTGGGTCACTCCCCATTTCCAAATTTCTTGAAATGGTTTGCCAATAAACTGCAGACTCTTCTGGCTCCGGCATACTGACTGAAATGAAACCAACGTACTTGCTTGTTGTATTGCTAAATTGTTGAACATTAGGTAATCTGAAGAAGTATTCATCACAAGAGTGGAACCCTTCCTGTTCACTGCTAATAGATCTGTCAGTGTGTGGTTGGAACATTACATGGATGTGGAGGGTCCTCTACTGCTGGGGTTAATGGTTTGGTATGCCTCACGTTAATTCACCAGTCATAAAATACCTTAATTCCATCCTTGGACAGTACACAGACTCACAATTTAGCCATTTTATGCATTAAATATCCATGTGCCCCTTATAATGTTTTGGGTATGTGAATTTTTTTGTAAAATATATATATGAGATATGAGAGAAATTGAGGACTGCAGATGCTGGAGATCAGAGTTGAAAAATGTGGCACTGGAAAAGTAGAACAGGTCAGGCAGCATTTAAGGAGGAGGAGAGTCAACATTTCGGGCATAAGCCCTTCATCAGGAATGTGAGATATGCTATGTTGTCTCTGGCCAAACTGAACAACTTTTCTCTTGTACTTCTCTAACACTGTCAGGCCATCCCTGGACAATGGTTTTTTTTTACAATTCTTGTAGTTGCTGTTCTTCGACAGTTATTGATTATAACAATTCACATTAAACTGTTCCACTTTAGAATCAGGTTTGAGAATGTCTTCAACTTTGTAAGTAAGAGGATCAAATATATAGATCAAAAGGAATAGTCTGGTGTTTGTGTGGGTTGGGTAATCTACTCAGCGTGTCACCCTGGTATTTGGCTTATATCTCATTTCAACATTATATCCATGCACCTTGACAAGTAGATGCTACAAATCTAGCACTGCAATCATTATTGATTTATTGTAGGTCAGTTCCAGTGGCCATTGATCCATTTTAACAGTGAATTTTCTGCCAAGTAAGTAGGTGCAAAGCTGCATGAGGTCAAATACCAGAGCTAATGTCTCATGCTCTATCCTGTATAGTTAACTTGTGCATATGGCAGGGTTTTAAATCTGAAAACAATAGATTTTTCATCTTCCAAAAGACATGCTCCAGGGCTTTTCAGCCATGCATCCACTTCGAGAATTGTCTCTTTCCTGGGGTTATACTATTGCGGTAGTTAGGTGTTTTCTGATAGAATCTACTTGAGAAAATTAGTGGCTGTGTTGCCACACATGGAAGGGATGTCCTTGAAGATATCTGTCAGTGGAAATGGAAATGCTGGCATCATGTACTTCAGAATATATGATGAGTGGAAGTTAAAAAATCAGAGGCAATATCAGGGGCGGCACAGTGGCTCAGTGGTTAGCATTGTCGACCCTCTGTGTGGAATTTGCACATTCTCCCCGTGTCAGCGTGGGCTTCCTCTGGATGCTCCCACAATCCAAAGATGTGCAGGTCAGGTGCGTTGGCCATGCTAAATTGCCCATAGTGTTAGGTGCATTAGTCAGAGGGAAATGGGTCTGGGTGGGTTACTCTTCGAAGGATCGGTGCGGACTTGTTGGGCCAAATGGCCGGTTTCCATACTGTAGGGTATCTAAAATAAAATCGCACATTCTCTTGTTAAAGTACTTGTCCTTCGATAATATATTGGCATTAGCTTCTAGGTCAGTTTTAGCTTAAGGTGAGTTGACCTGCCTTTTCAGAACATTTGATATTAATGGTTGCAAAAGCCTCTAATCATCTGATACTGTTTATATGGTGGGTGAAATTAACAAATGGAAAAATTGGTCATCATTTAACATTTACCTTTCCCAAGTTTGACTCTCAGTCTTGTTGAGGTGTTTGCATGTGTTTTTGAAACTTTTCTTGTTACCAATGTTTTTTAGATTAGATTACTTACAGTGTGGAAACAGGCCCTTCGGCCTAACAAGTCCACACCGACCCGCCGAAGCGCAACCCACCCATACCCTTACATTTACGCCTTACCTAACACTACGGACAATTTAGCGTGACCAATTCACCTGACCTGCACATCTTTGGACTGTGGGAGGAAACCGGAGCACCCGGAGGAAACCCACGCAAACACGGGGAGAACGTGCAAACTCCACACAGTCAGTCGCCTGAGGCGGGAACTGAACCCGGGTCTCCAGCGCTGTGAGGCAGCAGTGCTAACCACTGTGCCATGTTGCATTCTACAATCCTGTTTGTCCCTTGTTTTGGTCTGGGATCTGGCTTTGAAACCAGATTTTTGCATAAATGTGCCCAATATCCTTGATGCTACATGCATTGCAGATATCACAAAGCTGGACAATTTCTGGGAAGGTGTGGCAAACCACATGTTACAGATTTTTGTTGGTTTAGTGCACATTGCTGACTGTAACAATAATATTAGGTACATATGTAGCATGTATTGTTTCATTCTTGCATCCATCTTCAAGTTATGTTCAATTATGACCCTTTTCTTCTTGTCCAAAAGATCCTTCCCAATAGGTTTAATTGATGTGGAGGTTGTAGTGACTATAATGAGGTCAGCCAGGTGGACCTCATAGAATATGAGTTCCCTAATGGGGCTGTTAATCTGGTCAAATCAGGGAGTCCTGGATGACAGATATGAACAAGTGTGTCACACAGCATTGCCCTTTGATGCGAAGGGCATTGCTTGTCACTGGCCACTTGGGTGTTTCTTTTCTTCCTGTTGGTGGAAATTGAATAAAGATTTGTGCACCTTGTGTCTTTCACTGTGTCTCACACCTGCACACACACAACATGGGTGCAGGGGGAAAATAAGCACCACCGCAGTTAGGCGGTAGTGTGGGGATAAAGGGAAAAAAAAGGAAAATAAACACGAGTGTCAGGAAAAAAACAAGTGTGTTTCACTCTGAGAGCTGGCTCTGAGGGAGCTGGGTCAGTGTGAGTGAAGGACTCTGCTCTTTCTCCCCGTATTAAAGAGGAGAGGAGACTGAAAAAGAGAACAAAAGATAAACGAGTGTCAGAGGTTCTGTTCACTCTGAGAGCTGGCTCTGAGGGAGCTGGATCAGTGTGAGTGAAGGACTCTGCTCTTTCTCCCCGTATTAAAGAGGAGAGGAGACTGAAAAAGAGAACAAAAGAGAAATGGTTCTGTTCACTCTGAGAGCTGGCTCTGATGTACAGATCTGTGTCAAGTATTATGCCTATGTAAATACATGATTCGGAGATGCCTTTTTTTCTTCTTGGAGATCCTCTCCACTTTAAGCTGGCAGTGGTACATTGCGGAAACCGAGCAAAGGCTATGACAACGGATGAATGGGCACCGCACAACAATCAACAGACAGGAGGGTTCCCTCCAAGTTGGGGAACACTTCAGTGGTCCAGGACATTCAGCCTCGGACCTTCGGGTGACCATTCTCCAAGGTGGACTTCGGGACAGGCAGCAGAGGAAAGTGGCCGAGCAGAGGCTGATAGCTAAGTTCGGTACCCATAGGGAGGGCCTCAACCTGGACCTTGGGTTCATGTCACATTACAGGTGATCACCATTGCACTATACACA
>NC_057720.1:46317743-46343713 GCF_004010195.1 Chiloscyllium plagiosum | reverse complement strand
TAGAACTCTGGGCTCAAAAACTGCATGAATTTATGTAATACTCTGTTATCTCACTTTTTAGATTGGAATCAATCTAAACATCAGGTCATAGACAGAGTACACAGGGGGCTAACACCTTCAACATATTGTCTACCTATCACATTGTTAACAGCTAACCCGAGAATGCAACTTTAAAAAAAAAGGGTTTTGTGATTTACACATGAAAGAAGTGAAACTAACACTGTATTCTAACAGATGAAAGGCTTAACAGACAATCAATTCTTCAATGTATAATTTCAGTTACATCACACTGCAAATTTTTGCTATAAATTCTGTGTTACGATCGAGCCCTCCTAATCACCTGATGAAGGAGCGTTGCTCCGAAAGCTAGTGTGCTTCCAATTAAACCTGTTGGACTATAACCTGGTGTTGTGTGATTTTTAACTATGTAAATACAGGGTGACTTAGTGATGGGACACTGGCCTCTGTGGAGTTATTTCAGAGGTGAGGACAAATTCAGTGAGCCACTCTGACAAGTTCCATTTGGGAAAAGTTGCACTCTTGCCCTTCATTACAGCACCTTCTGACAAACTGGTCAATAGACTCCTAGGATTGCTGTCTGTGAAGCATGAGATAGGAGTCTCTTAATCCTAAAATTAATGTTCACCTTCTGCTGATCTTTGACAACTTAGCAGATTTGTTTTGGGAGGAATCGGGTTTCGCTGGCTTCCTTTGACCCACGGCTGCTGTCATGCTTTCAGCTACCCAAACATAGAACTCACGCCTAAACCATTCCATATTTCAACTTCTCCTGCATTAAGAAATGTTCATCGTTTTAGAAGCCTTTTGGTTATCTCTCATTCCCACCTTCTTTGACTTTGGGCTAAATTTTCACTCATGGGTCCGAGTTCTGTAATTGGGAGGTAATGCATGCTGGGAACCCATGCATGCTGGCCCAGGAACCCAGGGGGAGATTTTGAGAAGATTGCTAATTAAGTGGCATCTCTCACTTAAGGGGGGAAGGTAGGCTCCTGAGGCTGGAGATGCCAATAGGAAGCCTTCCAGCACTAACAACTGCATGGCCCTAATGCCAGGTGTCTCAGATTTAGATGCAAACAAAATGGAAGCTGCCCCTGAAGGACTGAAACAAAATGTAAAATTTAAAGGCCTGACTGCTAGCTGAAAAGGGTGGTAATTGTACATTGGTTTAAAAGGTCTATTAAAGGCTTAAATGGAAATTGCAAGTCTGTCTGCCCTCCGTACTGCAACTGCAGCCATTTCAAAATTCGGCCCTTTACGTCAATATTTTGGCTGCAGAGCTCTTTGGGTCATTTTATTGTGTTAAAAGTACTATGTAGGTGCAAGGTTCTCATTATTGTTATAGAGTTTTCCAGAATGTTTGCCTTTGTGAGTCCTGCAGAATATCTTCTCAGATTTATTTGGATATTTTCTGAAGAAGACCATAAAAGGAAAAAACAGGAAAAGGGAGTTAGTTGAAGAAGCAATGGCTGTATTTGAGAACTGATTGGTTTTAGTATAGGTTAAAAAAGGCCAAATAAGAGAGAAATTTTCAAACATATTCAATTATTACCTAACACAGAGTTGCAAATATTCAATCTGAATTGAACCTCTATAGTGTCATTATGTCACAAGGACATGAAAAATGCATGATATTCATGTCAAACAAATCATAAGCTAATGCGCCCCACTATAATCATTCAAAGGGAGTGAGTTTGGTTAGAATGACTCATATGAAGGACATTTACTTGGTAGAAAGCCATCTGACTTGATCGTATGTTAATATTGGAATCAGCATTTAAGACTTGGACCGAGACCAATTCACAATCAACTGAATGCAGCTGGCTGAAGAAACCCCCACCAGACACTATAATTGGAGGTCCCTTTCTAGCTGAAAATCTAAAAGTAACATATTTCCTGCCTTTTAACTCTGAAAAATATTCCCAGAAGATATTTAAATAGTGATTATGGGTGCAAGTCTTTTTTGAAAATGTCTCATTCCCTCCAACTATTTCAACACATACACCATTGGAATTTCCTTAAAGTTGGAAGACCTGAATTGAAAACGGCAACGGGTTTAGGTTGGCATTTTTGTAACGAGTTAGTGAAAGGTGGCAGAACGTGAACAGCAGCAAGGTGGTAGATTGGGGGTTTAGGGGTATGTTGGAGAATCTTGCATTAATTAAAGGAAATCTGGACAAAGATTTAAAGATTTTCTTGCAGAGAAATATTTATCTTACTTGGATCCTTCCCCAGCTTTTGCCTAGATTTATGCGTCATTGTACTTTGAAGATTTAATTTAGAGAGAGTTGGCAAGGGGAATTGAGTTACCTTTATTTGAATACAGTCAGAATATTGCAAAGAGCAACAGGTTAGGTTGCTGTACAGGCTTCAAAAGGAGAATGCGTGATTGATTAAATAATGTCTAGTCTGTTTCCATCCGGCTTTTAGACTTTTGTTCTGTCCTCCTACTGCTGCTGTTCAGGTGAGTCTCGGATCTCCACTGGTAGGCAGCTCAGCATGGCAAATTTAGGCATTATGTAGCATGTCACAATTATTATGAAGACCCCAGCTGATTGGTAGCACAATGCTGCCCTCAACCTGTGACAGTGTAGAAGTACATTTTTAAAATGTCAGTGGCTGGTTTCACAGTGATAGCTCATCTGGCAATCAGCTTCATTCTCTTCCCTTTGCATCAACAGATGTTACAGGCAGGAACCATTGTTCAGGTTAGCATGGAATAACTGTCATCACCAAGGAACCAGCCTTGTCCTCCATTTGGAACAGGGAAAGGTATAGGAAACTTGTAGGTTAATGCCATTCATGGCAGCTTCCTGCAAATTTAGTTTTCTCACCCTGTAATCACTTACAACTTGAATGTTGAGAAAGTGAAATCCTTGCCAATTGACAAAGTTCACGCTGTTCTAAGGTGGGCCCCATGCAATAATATAGGTGTTGCCTTCAGCACTTTGTACTTGGAAATGTTGGTATTTGTAAATGGTTTAAAGTCCTCTGCCAGTGTTCCTGAGCTGACATTCTCGGTGTTGTAAATTAGGGGCTCCACTGAAAACAGTGTTAGTATCAGCAGTCAGCTGTGAATTGAATGATGTTGCAGAAGTCATCATATTAGGACCCAGGATGACAGAAAGTGAGAACTTTCCTTTCAAAGGAAATGCAATGGAAAGTTGAGATAAGTGAAATCGGGAATAGAATTTCTGGAATGACTCATAATTGAACTACAGCCTGCTTAAGCTGGGCCATGTCCTTTCGATACATCATAAAAGCATAAACAATAATTAAATATTGTTGGCTGTTTGCCATTCACACCATTATGCTCCCTGCCTTATCTGATAAGATCTGAACACAGCAACTGCATTTATTTTAACAATAAGATAATTGAGACAAATGCGCTTTTTTCATTAATAATACTGGTTAAATCCTTTGCACATGCATGGTTTCATTTTAAAGTTCTGGAATTCCCTTCCTAAGTGTCTTTTCCTTTCTACCTTTCTCTCCTCCTTTAAGATATTGCTTACAAATGATCTGTTTGCTAAATCTTTGGGCATCCCTGTGATAAAATTTCCTTGGATGGTTTGATGTCAAATTTTGCTTGCTAATTACTACATTGAAGATGCTATGTATATATGAATTGTTACATTGTCAGCTGAAACAAGATGGAATTGTTATTGTGAGTTTACTTCCTTATTCCAGTGAATTTCTACTGAGCATTGTTAGTCATGTTCAATGATAGTTCCACATTCAAAGAAACCTTTTAACATTATAGAATAACATGAGAAAGAACAAGCATTTAAAAGGTGATGGAAAAAGAGCTGGGTATGGATCCAACTAATTTGATCTAGCAGAGAGCTGGCATGGTTCAAAAAGCTGAATGGCCTCTTCATGTGTTGTAACCATTCTTTGCTTTTAAATTATGCTTTATAATACAATACTATGTGCCACATCACATAAAACCCAGCTCTACAAAGGTCATAATATCATCCTATAGTATTTTATAACTTACAAACCACATAAGAATGTTTGTCATTCGCAATTGAGAAAGTGTTAGTTACTTATTAATAGATTTTCTGCAAGTCAAGATAATTATATCGTATGTTAACATTGCAACAAACACAATTTTGCAGTAATGTACATGCTCAATGTAAATAACCTAATACCATAAAAAAAATTTAACTGTGTTTAGTCCAAACAAGCTTTTAGTTTGTTTATGACATCATAATTGGAGGAGGCAGTTGTGAGTTTAAAAACCTTGAAATAAAATGTCACCTGTCCTAATGAATGTTACTCCTCATATTCAGTTGGATGATGCACTCAAGCCTTCTGCATGTTTTGAGAAATTATCACTTTAACACCTTGCTTTTCCATTCCAATCACATTCCTTTCTTCTTCTATACTAAGAACAAGGGTCATTCTCTTCTCACATCCTACCACTTGCACAACCAACAACCTTTCTCAGGACTCCTTTACTTCAGATGCCACATTCTTAGCTTTGCGTTCACTCTCTGGTCTCATTCCTTCTTAATTCTTTTCTCCCTCTCAACACTGACACTTTGCACAAGAACTACATGTCCCCACTGACAAAAATCCCATTCCACCTTCTCTTTTCATAATGTAACTCAGCACATAATGCAGGGAAGAGACCAAGACCAGTACCTGATGTAATTGGGAGCAGGTCTGGCAGCATCTGTGGGGAAAAAGCAGGGTTACCATTTAACCCTTAGTGTTAACTCTGCTTTCTCTCCACAGATGCTGTCAAATCTGTTCAGGTGTTTCTACTGATTTCTGTTTTTGTTTCTGATTTCCAGCATCTGCAGTTCTTTGAGTTTTTTTCCTGATATAATAGTCCTCATTAAAGTTAGCAGGGATTCCTAGAACTTAATTGTATGGAAAATCAATAAATACGCGCAAATGAGGCTAACAGCTCACTGGCAGGGTGTCTGTTTATTTCTAGTATCCCTTCTTTCACCTCAGCAATTAGAAAACAATGATCACAATTTCAAATTTTGTCTCGAGACCTCTACCAGCTAATGCCTGATTTTCTCAGCCACCTTAATTAAACTTCTGATTCTTTTGTTTTTCTTCAAGATCCTTCGTCATGAAGAGGCTAGTCAGGAAGAAGAGAATAATCTTCATGTACATTATGTTTAGCATAGACATTGACAGTTCAGTTGTATTTGGCAGCATTGCATAGGGATCAGTACATGACCAAACAGCGGCCACAAGTGAGCAACAGCAGGTACTAATGGCAGGCACAGTTCATGGAACAGTTCACCAAAGAGTCCTCCTGAGCAGGGCAGAGATGAGAACCTCAGATGCCCAGTTATGAAAGAGAAGATGCTTGCCTCACATGTACTGGAAAGCTTGCCTAGGAATTTCAGCATCACTTCCAGCATGTCAGCTGTCACTTTTCTTATTACAGTATAAGGAAAGCTCCACAGTTGTTCACTTGGATGATAAAATAATGGAAGACATTTGGTAACTTGTCTCTCTTTTCAGAAATATTCAAATTGTAAATTTGAGGCTTTCTTAATCAGGATCCAATGTAAGTCAGTGAGCACAGGAGTGTTGGGTGAATGGGACTTACTGTGGTTTAGGCTGCACAGTGACACCAGAGTTCTCAATGAGTTTGAATTTCTGAAATGTAGGAGACCGACCCGGAGTATACGAACAAGAATTTCAACAGTAGATAAGGTGAGATAGGAAGGACAGAATTAATTTTGGACTTCTCTTGTCTAATGAAGAAATAAGTCCCTGACCACTCATCAAGACACCCAATAAATCGTGAAATATTTAACAAGTAACTCTGTCAGACAAGGGAAGTTAGATAGTATATATTCGGCTAGCTAATTTCCAATGATATGCAACAATAATTACTACCTTCAATGTGGGCAAGTTGACAGTCAAGTCTCACATATAAATTACTGGGAAATCTACACACACGATCATGTTAACAGTGACTTGTTCAAGGGAGAAGTAAGAAGATAATAGTCAGGGAAGAAGGAGAAGTGCGGCACGGTGGCTCAGTATTAACACTGCTGCCTCAGCACCAGGGACCCGGGTTTGGTTCCAACCTTGGATGACTGGGTGGATTTCCTCCAGGTGCTCCAGTTTCCTCCCACAGTCCAGAGATGTTCAGGTTAGGTGGATTGGCCATTGTAACTTGTCCATAGTATCCAGCGATGTGCAGGGTATGTAGATTAGCCATGGTAAATGTGAGGTTATGGGAATAGCGTGGGGGTCTGGATGAGATGCTATTTGGAGAGTCGGTGTGGACTTGATGGGCCTAATGACCTCTTTCCGCACTGTAGAAATTCTAGGATTCTATGCTCTACAGTTCATGTAAATATCCTATATCTCTTACTTCATCTTGAAACGTATTCGTTTCCACATCTTATTAAGTTTTTTTCAGTCTTCGCATTAGTTATAGCAGACAGAGTGGGACCAGGCTCCCAGACACTTGCAAATGCTGGTTTAAACTAAACGCTGATAAATATGCAAGGGCCTCTGATGGTAAATAGCAATAATTTTTCTCTTCCTAATAACCATCTGCCTTCAACTTGATACTTCTTTCAACAGGCAAAGCAAAAACATCTGAAAGCTGTACAGATAATTCTGAATCCACACTACTTTGATGTCATATGCAGTAGAGTTTGATGTGCGACACAAGAATTCCCAACCATTAGTGAAATAGAACATAGAACATAGAACAATACAGCACAGAACAGGCCCTTTGGCCCTCAATGTCCTTCAGCCTTTCCTCATAAGACCTTCCCTCCAGACCAGGCAACATCCTGGTAAATCTCCTCTGCACCTTTTCCAATGCTTCCACATCCTTCCCGAAATATGGTGACCAGAACTGTACACAATATTCCAAGTGTGGCCACACTAGCGTTTTGTATAGTTGCAGCATGATATTACGGCTCCGAAACTCAATCCCTCTACCAATGAAACCTAATACACCGCATGCCTTCTTAACAGTGCTGTCCACCTGGGTGGCAACTTTCAGGAATCTGTGTACATGGACTCCAAGATCTTTCTGCACATTCACATTACCAAGAATCTTTCCATTGACCCAGTACTCTGCCTTCCTGGCTTGTGTGGATTGCGATCCTCTTGCAAGGATGCCTGCCTTGAAGAAGTTTTCCTCCTCTCTCTACAAGAATCCACGCTTCAGGCGCTCTGCCTTTATTCCTGATGAAGGGCTTTTGCCCGAAACGTCGATTTTGCTGCTCGTCGGATGCTGCCTGAATTGCTGTGCTCTTCCAGCACCACTGATCCAGAATCCATTGTACGGACAGCAAGTTAGATTATGAATAACGAATGTTGCATAAAGAATGCAACAGGGCTGATCCAACTCAGCATAATTTTTGATGGATCAGCCAATGAAAATACATGCACTGGGTTTGGTTTTAAAATCTAATCTGGCCTTCAAAGGCCTAGCAACAAACTACATTCTAACAATTCCTGTTGTGGCAGTACACTTGTGAACAATTTTAAAAACACAATATGAGATGACACTGCATCACTAGCAACGCCATTATTGGAAAAGAAAACCATGCATGGATTCCATTGGGCTGGTGGTTTGCAGTATGCAGTGCCTTCAATTGTTTCTTGATATTAGGTGAAGTGAATCAAATTGGCTGAAGACTGGTATCTGTGATATGGAGGAACATGGAGGAGATTGAGATGGATCATCCACTTGGTACTTTGGGCTGAAGATTGCTGTGAATGCTTCAACCTTATCTTTTGTGCTAATGTGTTGGGCTGTTCCATTATTAAGAATGGGAATATATGTGTGGTCTTCTCCTTCAGTGAGTTGTTGAATTGTCCACCACTCTTTGCGACTAGAGTGAAGCCTATCCGTCTTGACTGGACTGAGGCCTGCTCACACCTATGACAAGCATCTTGGCTCTAGCACAAATCATTAAACAAAGAACTGCAGATGCTAAAAATCTGAAACAATACCATAAATCTCTGCATAAATTCAGCTGGTCTGGCACCATTTGTGGAAATAGAAACTGAATTAATGTTTTTGACTACAATGATCCTTCTTCAGTACTAGAACATAGAACATATAACATAGAACAATACAGCACGAACAGGCCCTTCGGCCCACGATGTTGTGCCGAACATTTGTCCTAGCTTAAGCACCCATCCATGCCCTATCCAATTGCCACTTAAAGGTCACCAATGATTCTGACTCTACCAGTCCCACAGGCAGCTTATTCCATGCCCCCACCACTCTCTGGGTAAAGAACCCACTCCTGACATCTGCACACTCTCCAAAGCTTCCACATCTTTCCTAAAGTGAGGTGACCAGAACTGCACACAGTACACCAAATATGGCCTAACCAAAGTCCTGTACAGCTGCAACATCACTTCACGACTCTTGAATTCAATCCCTCTGCTAATGAACGCTAATACACCATAGGCCTTCTTACAAGCTCTATCCACCTGAGTGGCAACTTTCAAAGATAGTTAGCATCTTAAGGAAAAGCGGTATTTATCTTGATGATGCTGGTGGGAGGAGTAAAGGTGTGAGTGGATGGGTGGAGATGGAGCCCAGAGAGGAAAAGTTAGGCAGACAAAGAGATATTTGATTGTAAACTAGGGAAGAAAAAAACATTAGATAGGTGATAATGGGGACTGTGAGTGAGTGAAAATTGGTTAATTGTGCTGAAAGCAACTGATTCTGGATCAGTGGTGCTGGAAGAGCACAGCAATTCAGGCAGCATCCGAGGACAGGCAAAATCGACGTTTCGGGCAAAAGGCCTTCATCAGGATTCCTGATGAAGGGCTTTTGCCCGAAACATCGATTTTGCCAGTCCTCGGATGCTGCCTGAATTGCTGTGCTCTTCCAGCACCACTGATCCAGAATCTGGTTTCCAGCATCTGCAGTCATTGTTTTTACCTCATTGAAAGCAACTGATGTCATGTCAAGCTGGTGTTCAGGCTGTAAAATTATTGAACTTGATATTGGGTCCTGAAGACTGTGAAGTCCCCAAGCAGAAGATGAGATGCTGTTCCTTCAGCTTGCACTAAGCCTCACTGGAGCACTGCAGCAGGTCCGAGACTCAAATGTTGGTGCAGGGACATGGTGGTGTGTTGAAGTGGCAGGCACTTGGAAGCTCGGGGTGGTTTTTACAGACAGGTGATCTGACTTTGTGTCTACCGTAAATGGTGCTGGAAGACAGTAGTAATGTGAGCCAGATATCTCCTGGCTGAGTGGGAAAATTACAAAAAAGCAAGGCATGACAGGAATGATATGAGTATCGAGATAGGTTCAGAGAAAGTGAGGACTGCAGATGCTGAAGATCAGAGTCAAAAAGTGTGGCACTGGAAAAGCACAGCCAGTCAGGCAGCATCCCAGTGCCATACCTTTTGACACAAAGAAAGTGAGTCCGGATGAAGAGTTATGCCCAAGATATGTTGCTTCTCAGATGCTGCCTGACCCGCTGTGTTTTTTCCAGTGCCGCACTTTATCAATTCAGAGAAAGTGAGCACTGCAACTGTGAGCGAAGAGCCCAGAGATGTAGTCTGTGATTTGGGTATATGACCCTGAGCACAAAGTGTTCTTGTTTCAGCATTGCAATTGTAGTTGCTGCTGCAGCCTGAGGTGCAACTTTACGGTGTAATAGTGTCCTGTAAATGGATCAGAAATGTGGGCCATGAGGGTTCTTAGAGGCTGGCACTTGTTGGATGTCCATGTCCATGGATGTGGGGTGCATGTAGCTGGTACTCATGGCGCATGCCTGAGATGCTGGTGCCCATGTCCAATATGGAGATCTCTGAGCAAGTAGCAAGTTGAACTCACCAAAACCCCCTCTGCTCTCCATGTTGAGTTTCTCGATGGCTAGTTTGAATGGTGAGTTTGGTATGGTCACAACCCATGGAAAGTTGGATTGTGAGGAAGTCATTTAACTAACAATGAAAAGCATCAATTGGAAACTGGTTGCTCGCTGACAAGAATGGGCAAAGCAGGGAAGTTGCAGTGAGATGATGTCAGCCTCGAGATGACTAACTCCCCTGATTCATCTTACCACAGCCCATATCATTCAAAGTCTGGTAGAATTCCATCTCAATAACTTGTTTAACTCTTACCACCATTTGAAGAAGGACAAGACACATGCTTTTGTGGAATTAGTTGAAGAGGAAACAGTGGATGAGAGTAAAATTGCTGATCTAATGTTTATGGACTTACAAAATATATATTTTTTTATAGATATTTTTATTAGAAATTTAACATTTTTACAAGTTTACAAAAATAAACAAAACTCTCAGGAAACAGTGGATGAGAGTAAAATTGCTGATCTAATGTTTATGGACTTACAAAATATATTTGAGGTGATGACATATACCAGAGTTACCAGAAAAGTTATAACCCATGGAATAAAAAGGACAGTAGCAATGTGGATACAAAATTGGCTGAGTAACAGAAAACACAGTGATGGTTAATGGATATATGTTAGGCTGGAGCAAGGTGTGTAGTGCATTTCCCCAGAGTTGATGTTTGGACCCTTGTTTTTCATTATTAATGTAAATGATCTAGATCTTGAAGTGTTGTTGACAACTTTGAAGTTAGTGGATAATACAAAATTTAAACTGGGGAGGACAGTGTAGATAAGTTGATGGAGTGGGCAGCCAGGGCAGATTAAGTTCAATGTAGCGAAGCTTCTGTGAGTTGATTCATTTGGTTAGCAAAGGCAGTACAAAATAAAGGCAGCTACCCTAAAGCATATGCAAGAAGTATATGTATATAAGTCATTAAAGATTTTAAAAGACCTGGCCTTTTTTTTTAATCCATAGGGTGGCGCATTCATGGAACAAGCTGCCAGAGGAGGTGGTGGAGGTGGGTACAATTACAACATTAAAAAGACATCTGGATGGGTATATGAGTAGGAAGGGTTTGGATGGATCTGGGCCAAATACGGGAGAGATGGAGACAGTAATTAATAAAGCGTACAATATTAATAGAAAACAAGTGGACGGTGAACCTGTGTAAGACACTAATCAGCTCTAGATGGTGTACTGTCTATAGTTCTGGACACTACAGCTCCAGAAGGATGCAAAGACATCCATTGGAGAGAGTGCAGAAGAGGTTTACAGGAATGGTCCCAGGGAGAGAAATTTCAATTATGAAGATAGATTTGAAAAATTGAAACTGTTCTCCGTAAAGGAGATGACTAAGTGGTCTACATAGAGTAGACAGAAAGAAACTGTTCTTGTTCATAAACATTGCCTTGTTTGGGGAGGCAATGGCCTAGTGGTATTATCACTGGACTGTTAGTCGGGTTAAAATCCCACCATGGCGGTTGGAGGAATTTGAATTCAATTAAAACAAAACTCTGGAATTAATAGTCTAATGATGACCATTAACCCATTGCTGATTGTTGGGAAAGCCCACCTGGTTCACTAATATCCTTTAGGGAAGAAAACTGCCATCCTTACCTAGCCTGGCCTACGTGTGATTCCAGACCAACAGGAATGTGGTTTATTCTGGGCAATTAGGGATGGACAATAAATGCTGCCCAGCCAGCAATGCCACATCCTGTGAACAAATAATAATAATAAAAAAAAGAACCACAATGAGAGAAGAAAATGCAATGTAAGAAAGCATGTGTTAGGTTTGATTTGGATCTGAAGGCACTGTCTGGAAATGTGGTGGAGGCAGGTTCAAATAAGGCATTTAAGAAAGCATTGGATTATTATTTAAGCAAAATCAGTATGCAGGATTATGGGGGAAGGGTGGTCAAATGGCACTGAATCATTAAATTCTTTTCGAGAGCTAGCGGAGACCCAATGGGCCAAGTGTCCTCATTCTGCACTGTAACAATTTGTGATTCATTCTTAAGAGTGCAGCATTTTTATTCTGGCTTTTGTGACATTGTCAGTAATGCACCTGGTTTTAAAATTACTTCTGTAAAATTCTGACATTTTTAAATCTCTTGTTCCTTATTGTAGCCATTCTTCTTGGTGCTCTCCCACAATGGTGGCACCACTTCTTCTGAGCTGTATGTACCCAGTTTACTTATAGCCTTCTCAACATGGAAAGGCGCTGTATTTTTAAAGTATTTCCTCTTGCCCTCCAGGGAATTCAATTTCACTTGCAAAACCTCTAATAAACATTTGTCTCCTGCCTGGCTTGGGACCACTCATTGGTATCTGAGGCAATCTGGAACTAATAAGTGTGGTTTGTCTTCTGGCCTCTAGCTAACATTTTCTTCAGCACATCTCTTACCAAGTCTGAAATGCTTGCTACCATTGAGTCAGGGCTGTTGTTGAATCTTGCACGCGTTGATATTCTGCAGGTTTTTTGAATGTCCAACTTTCCCAGCTGCTATGTCCACATGAGTAACCTTCTTAAAACTGTGTCTGCAGATTTCTTCTAAGTTCACTGGAATCTGTACTACTGCTCACCAGGTTGGATGATGGATCCTCACCATAATTACCTTGTGACAAGATTTGCTGCCACCATCTTCTTTTTAGGTTGGGAGCAAAAGGAACTAATGGGGCTAGTATGGTAAACTATGTAGACTAATGAGAAGAGGCTCTTATCTTAAGATGTAATTTCTTTCATGCTAGAAACCAGGTGCAGGCTACACTGGTATGTCACTCATTATTACTGAGACCACGTTGGAGACTTAGACAGCAGGTTTCTCTCCTCTGAGATCCATGTTTTCTCACCCAAGTATATAAGACATTGTCATATAGGCAGTGCTTAATGCACTGGTGAAGAAGGCATTTGGCACACTTGCCTTCATTGGTGAGAACATTGAGGATAGGAGTTGGGATGTCAGGTTGTTGCTATACAGGACATTGGCGAGGCCACTTTTAAAATACTATGTTCACTTCTGGCTGCCTTTCTGAAGGAAGGTTGTTGTTAAACTTGAGAGGGTGCAGAAAATCTTTACAAGGATGTTACCGGGACTAGGGAGTTTCAGTTATAGGGAAGGACTGAATAGGCTGGTGCTTTTTCCCTGGAGCATCAGAGTCTGAGGGATGACCTTATAGTGCTTTATAAGATCATGGAGGGAGGGGGGGTGGGCCATGGAAAGGATGAATAGCCAAGGTCTTTTTTTTATGGTGGTGGAATCCAAAGTAAGAGGGCATAAGTTTAAGATGAGAGACAAAAGATTTAAAAAGGACCTGATGTTTTCACGCAGAGGGTAGTGTGTGTATGGAACGAGCTGCCAGAGGAAGTGGTAGAGATGGGTACAATTACAACATTCAAAAGGCATCCAAATGGGTACATGACTTGGAAGGGTTCAGAGGGATATGGGTCAAATGCTGGCAATCATTGAGGGATGAAGGGCCTGTACTGCATTGTAAGGTTTTATGTTCCATGACACCCTGCATGGGCAGTGACTGCCCTTGTTCACATGTTGGCATTGAACACAAACCAGCCTGTCCACACCCTCATAGTATACCTCCATTCTATTTACAATGCAGTTCTGCACTTCATTGGCTTTCAGCACTATCCTGGCTTTGAGTGGACAGTATCAGGTATGATGACATGGTGTGCTTGGGGCTCAGGGGAGAAATGGGAAATAAATAATTAAATAGATGGGTTCGCTGCGGAAGATCAAAGCTGATGGTGTTGACAAGGAGTGAAACAAAGAAGGAAATATGAAAACAGGAAGGCTGGAGAAATTCAACAGGTCTGACAGCATCGATGGAGAGAAAGCAGAGTTAATGTTTCATGACATTCTTCTTCATTGCAAAAATAAACAAAGGTTTGGAGGAGGGATGAGAGGCTGACAATGTGACTGATTGAATGAAGTGCAACCCACTGTTTCCTTCCATCACCATTTGGGGTGGCATAGTGGCTCAGTGGTTAGCACTGCTGCCTCATAGCACCGGGGTCCCAGGTTCAATTCCAGCCTCAGGTGGCTGTCTGTGTGGAGTTTGCAGTCCAAAGATGTGCAGGTCAGATGAATTGGCCATGGTAAATTGCCCACAGTGTTAGGTGCATTAATCTGAGAGAAATGGGTCTGGGTGGGTTACTCTTCGGAGGGTCGGTGTGGACTGGTTGGGTCGAAGGGCCTGTTTTCACACTGTGTAGGGAATTTTTAAAAAAAGGGACTAGGTTAGTGGGAGTTTTGGTCGGTGTGGATGAGTTGCACTAAAGGGTCTATTTCCATGCTGTATGACTCTATGACACTTTATGACTCTATTAGCCCTTCTAAACCGCAAAACCACACATCACATTGTGTGTGCACATGTGCACGTGTCACTGCCCGAAAGCTGTAAGTTTGATGTCGCATCTTATTATTTTTCTCAAGATTAGCAGGTAATAAACTTCCCTTTTTTCTTATTCAAGAAAACCTCTTAACTGGCACCTTGTTGCGAGAATAGAAATGACTTAACGACAGCAGAGTTATAGCCTCTTGCTAAATAGACCATAAACCTTTGTTGCAGCCAACTGGGTAGGTTGAAAATTGGGGAACTGATTTATTCCCCCTTTACCTGAGGTTAATGGAGTGGATAATGCTCAACTCTGTAATAATATCAATAGATCTGCAAAAACTAAACATTTTCTTTGAGTAAAAACAACAGATTGCTAATTGTTGCGTTAAAAGGGTGCCAGCTTAAGAGTAATGATATCAGCAGCTGACCACCAGCTTATTTACAGGGAAAGTACACGGCTGAATAAGTGGAATTCTATTTTGAAATAAATGGCATTCCTGTGTTATCATTGATGTTTTGGAAACGTCGTTCCATCATTTCCTATACTTTTCTTATAAATTGCTAGCAAATGGCTTTGCCCATGCATTATTGTATTTAAAAGGACTGTGGTAACAATAGTTTCAATACTGTATTTCTTTGACTACATTTTCTGTACCAAATTTTTTTTTTAATTAAGCCACTCTGTCAGATCAGCAACCTTATCTCACACTAGATATACAATTTAATATAAGTGGCACCATTCAGTGAACGTGTCAAAGTGGGATGAAAGCATTCAGTTGGATAATTGCATTTATTAGTGGTGTAAGCCAACCTAAAAGATCAGCACTTCACCATAGTATTTAATTCTGAACACTGCATGATCCCTTTGCTGTATGCAGATGGTTGACCCTCTAATTTTCCACCTGTGTTTATGCAATGAACTTTAATGTAATGTTTCAAAGTAAGGGCTTGAAATCTTGTTTCATTTTCCTACTCAGATTTTATCGCAATTATATTCAGTGTGGCAAGCTTGAGCTGGATGGATTTTGTTCAAAAAATTCTTTAGTGTTAAATATTAAGTGTTGATTGTGATGGAGAACAGTACATGTTTTTGAACTGTTCATATGTCGTGACAATGTTATCCACTCAAAGGTCAGGTACAGCGCAGGTCAATGGTTATAGGGCCACTTCTGCTACTGTTCTCCAACAAAATACTCAACTACAACCTCAGCTGAAACACTATACAAAATGGCTGTTTCACTGTCAATCTTTCAGCTTCAGAACTGAAGCAGCTCAATTAATTTTGAACCAGGATAATTCTGTTTTGGAGATTTACATTCACCATTTGTAAAGTGTTTCAAAACTGTCAAAATTCCATTTGGTGTGAGGATATTCACAAACTAAATGTAATTGTGTCAAGATATTCATCCCTGAATGTTTACTGCTTAATGCGTAATGCATTTTGTCAGTCATAAGATACACCATTTCAGAAAAACACTTTTTGTTTGTTGATTCATGAAGCACAGATTGAAGCTGTTGAATTTAAAACAGTCCACTCTTATATCTCTTATCCTGAACAAGGAGTAATTTATGTAGTCTATACTTTGTATTATACCATTCATTTACATTTAAAATTCTAAAGCAGCCTCGATTAATTCTTTTGAATAACCGGGATTTCAAATAATAAACTGTTCCAATGTAGTCAAAACTAATTAGACTGTTTCATTGTTTGAAAATTAAGCTTAGCAACAGCCTTCTGGAATACTGAGAGAGTCTTGAAGTACCACTTGGTAATTAGGGTAAATTATCATTCAGCCAGAAGTGCCACCTACATCTCCTGTATTCTCTGTAATGGCAAGTTTTTTTTGCCAACATCTGACTCATGAATAATAGGAAAACATCTTCAGTCTCATAATGATCAGTGCAAATTAATTAGACAGACAATTAACATTGTGCATAAGAAACAAGTGGGCAATCAAGAGATTCGTTGTCTGTATGATAGTGCCATTGTAAGGTTCCAATTTTGATGCATTTGTCATGAACAATAATGTCTAGAGAACTGAGAAGGATTCTGAACTGTGCGTATACAATCTGACCATAAGCTTATTCACATTTCTTTTTCTACATATTAAACAATGGTGGCACCAGCCCTGTCCTGTACAAGCTGAATTAGATACACTTTTGTCTGTTCTCATTGATTAGGAACAAAAGTCTTTCATGTTATCTTCATAGTGGCCTGGATCTCAGAATTTCTTATTAATTAACATCTCAATTTTCACAGCTAATGTCCCAGTGAGTAAAGATAATGGTATTTTAGCTGTCTGACATGAACATGCACTTTTTAAGTATAAATGCTATTTTGCAGATTTTCAGACTTACTGCTCTGTTTTTGGCTTAGTTATTTGGATTTGATTTTTTTAAAAATTGTATCAATTGATACACCCATGTTTTCATGCTATGTTCACTGTGTACTATAGGTGATGTACATTTCTATGTATCGCCAGATTACAGTCCATTGTTATCAATTTAAGATGTATTTCCATTCTGACTACAAGACTGCAGATGACACTAAGGTCGGTGGAGTTGTGGATAGTGATGAAGGATGTTGTAGGTTACAGAGAGACATAGATAAACTGCAGAGCTGGGCTGAGAGGTGGCAAATGGAGTTTAATGCGGACAAGTGTGAGGTGATTCACTTTGGTCGGAGTAACCGGAATGCAAAGTACTGAGCTAATGGTAAAATTCTTGGTAGTATAGATGAGCAGAGAGATCTCGGTGTCCAAGTACACAGATCCTTGAAAGTTGCCACCCAGGTTGACAGGGTTGTTAAGAAGGCATACAGTGTTTTAGCTTTTATTAATAGAAGGATTGAGTTCCAGAACCATGAGGTTACGCTACAGCTGTGCAAAACTCTGGTAATGGCTGCACTTGGAGTATTATGTACAGTTCTGGTCACCGCATTATAAGAAGGATGTGGAAGCTTTGGAAAGGGTGCAGAAGAGATTTACTCGGATGTTGCCTGGTATGGAGGGAAAGTCCTATGATGAAAGTCTGAGGGACTTGAGACTGTTTTCGTTAGAGAGAAGAAGGTTGAGAGGTGACTTAATAGAGACATATAAGCTAATCAGAGGGTTAGATAGGGTGGACAGGGAGAGCCTTTTTCCAAGAATGGTGACAGTGAGCATGAGGGGGCATAGCTTTAAATTGAGGGGTGATAGATATAGGACAGATGTCAGAGGTAGTTTCTTTACTCAGAGAGTAGTAAGGGTATGGAATGCTTTGCCTACAACGGTAGTAGATTCGCCAACTTTAAGTACATTTAGGTCGTCATTGGACAAGCATATGGGCGTACATGGAATAGTGTAGGTTAAATGGGCTTCAGATTGGTATGACAGGTCGGCACAACATCGAGGGCTGAAGGGCCTGTACTGCACTGTAATTTCTGTGTTCTATGTTCTAGGTCTGAGGCTGAAAGAGCTTGGGTTGAGCACTATTTCTAGGCTCCTGGTGGTCTTGATATATGCTCAAGCAAAGCAAACATTCAAATGTTTGCAAACAAGTGTTTTAGAGTTCGGAGAAAGTAGAAACCTTGTTGTTGAAGGATATAAAATAAGGCCAGGTAGGTTGTAAAACAGATTTGATCTGGCAATAGATATAAGCTCCATGCAAAGATTAACACAATGCTGTACTGAATATGAGGTCGAAGAACACACTGATGCATGATACTGCTTAACTAAATGAACATTGATAAACTTCAATGAACTATAGTTGATAAGATGTAGTACCTATGTTGTGTTGGTAGAACACAGCATAAAATATGTGTGTGGTACATTTAGAATGCATGCTAAAACCCTTTAGGCGCAGAGACAAACACAAAATACCAAATGCAATTTAATTTAATTTCAATAATTGTGATGAAAAAGTAATGGAATTCCTGGGAGAATATCATTTTACCCTTAAACTGAAATCTTAACTCTTGTGAATTGGAGGAAGGGCAACTAAAATGAACGCTCAGAATGAGCTGTGTTTTCCTATTAAAAAAGAACTTTTCTCATACCCTCAATATTTTTTGGAAGTTGGAGGATTACATAAATGCACAATGTGTATATTGGTTATTTGTTGTCCACGTATCAAAGTATTCTGGATGTAAATTTGCTCATTGAGCTGCAGGTTTTGTTTTCAGACATTTTGTCACCATACTAGGTAGCGTCTCCAGTGAGCCTCCGGTGAAGCGCTGGTTTATGTCCTGCTTTCTATTTATGTGTTTAAGTTTCTTTGGGTTGTTGATGTCATTTCAGGTGTCGATTTCATTTCCTGTTCTTTTTCACACAGGGTGGTAGATGGGGTCCAAGTCTATATGTTTTTTGATAGAATTCCGGTTCCTATGCCATGCTTGTAGAAATTCTCGTGCAAGTCTCTGATTGGCTCATCCTAGGGTGGATGTGTTGTCCCAAAGTGGAGTCCATCCTCTTCTGTATGTAAGGATACTAATGATAGTGTCTTTTTGTGGCTAGTTTTCTGCTTATTTGTCTAATGTAGTATTTGTTACAGTTCTTGCAAGATATTCTGTAAATGATGTTCATTTTGCTTGTTGTCTATATAGGGGTCTTTCAAGTTCATTAGCTGCTGTTTTAGTGTGTTGGTGGATTTGTGGGCTACCATGATGACAAGAGGTCTGAGTAGTCTGGGGTCATTTCTGAGATGTCTTTGATGGAGGCAAAATTGGCTAGGGTTTCTAGACATGTTTGGGTTTGTTGCCCACAAATCAGCGGACTGTGTTCATTGGGTACCCATTCTTTTTGAATACACCGTATAGGTGTTTTTCCTCTGCTCTGCATAGTTCCTCTGAGTTGCTGTGTGTGGTGACACGTTGAAATAATGTTCAGATGCAGCTTCATTTGTGGGTGTTGGGATGATTGCTTCTGTAGTTCAATATTTGGTCCATATGCGTTGTTTTCCTGTAAACGCTGGTTCTCTACTGCGACATCTAGGAATGGCAGTTTGTTGTTGTTTTCCTCCTCTTTTGTGAATTTTATGCTAGTAAGGATATTATTGATGGTCTTGATGGTTTCCTCTAATTTGTTTCATTTAATGATGATAAAGGTGTCATCCACGTTGCAGAACCAAAGTTTGGACTGGATGGTTAGCAGAGCTGTTTGTTTGAATCTCTGCATTACTGGCTCTGCTAAGCCCCTGATGTTAGAGATTCTATGGGTGTTCCGTTGGTTTATTATAGGTTTTGTTATTGAAAGTGAAGTGGGTGGTAAGGCATAGGTCCACTAGCTGGATGATATTGTCCTTGCTGATGAAGTTGGTGGTGTTTGGTGTATGTGTCTTTGGTTCTTTTAATAGTGTAATCAGTGTTTCCTTGGCCAGGTTGATGTTGTTGGATGTGGACAGGGCTGTTACATCAAAGGAGACCATTATTCATCCTCTTCTATCTTGGTGTCTTTGGTGTTCAGGAATCCTTGGTGGAGTGGATAGAGTGGCACGAGTCTTTTACTAACTGTTTTAGTCTTTGATGTAGTTCCTTGGCTAATCTCTACATTGGTATTCCAGGTAGTGAGATTATGGGTCTGAGGGGGGCTCCTAGATTTTGAATTTTGGGTAAGCCGTAGAAGCATGGTGTGTTGAATCCATCTGGTTTCATTTTTTTTGGAAGTCAGTCTTGTTTAATTCTCCAGATTTCTGAAGTTTATTGAGTAAGGCTGTGATTCGGTTCTTTAGTTGTTAGGTCGGGTCTATCACGACCTGTTAGTGAATGTTGTATCAAACTATCAAAAGCATCGAAGTATTCTCAAACTACTAAATAAACTTCTCAATATAATTTCAAATGAGCACTATGGGTAGAATTGAATAGAGTCATAGAGATGTACAGCATGGAAACAGACCCTTCAGTCCATCCCGTCCATGCCAACCAGATATCCCAACCCAATCTAGTCCCACCTGCCAGCACCCAGCCCATATCCCTCCAAACCCTTCCTATTCATATACCCATCCAAATGCCTCTTAAATGTTGCACATCTTTCTGATAGGAAGGAGACCAGAATTACATGCAATATTCCAACAGTGGCCTAACCAATGTCCTGTACAGCTGCAACGTGACCTCCCAACTCCTGTACTCAATACTCTGACCAATAAAGGAAAGCATACCAAATGCCTTCTTCACTATCCTATCTACCTGCAACTCCACTTTCAAGGAGCTATGAACCTGTACTCCAAGGTCTCTTTGTTCAGCAACACTCCCTAAGACCTTACCATTAAATGTATAAGTCCTGCTAAGATTTGCTTTCCCAAAATGCAGCACCTCGTATTTATCTGAATTAAACTCCATCTGCCACTTCTCAGCCCATTGGCCCATCTAGTCAAGATCCTGTAGTAATCTGAGGTAACCCTCTTCGCTGTCCAGTACACCTCCAATTTTGGTGTCATCTGCAAACTTACTAACTGTACCTCTTATGCTCGCATCCAAATCATTAATGTAAATGACAATAAGTAGAGGACCCAGCACCGATCTTGTGGCACTCCACTGGTCACAGGCCTCCAGTCTGAAAAACAATCCTCTACCACCACCCTCTGTCCGAGTTTACTTGTGGGTGAGGGCCTTACTGCCTTTCTAACTCTACTCCAACTAAGTCTGTACATAGCAGGAAGGTTTGTGGACAGACTTTATGCCCTGCCATCAACTCAGACCCTTAATTGGGCAATTAATTCCCTTTTAATGGCCTTATCATGCCATCAGTGGTATTTAGCTAGCAATAACTACACACTTATGATGTGGAAAGCCAGAAATGTCAGCCCTGTTGGAGTTGCCTGCAGGTTCCTGGAGGTCCATTTTGAAAGGTACTCCATGTGTGTTCAAAGGGACCAGTCTCGGGAAGGAGAAGTGAGGGAGTTGCTGAGAGCACCTCCTGTCCTTGCACCCTCACAATCTTCCTCCTGCCATCACTTACCTCTGGGCCTGAATCTGTTAGAAATCCTGGGCATTGACAGGAGTGTGGTACTGGCAGCAGTCACTGCTACCTTGGTGGTATGGCTTAGCAATCCAGCCTGCTGCTGATTGGCAGCACCTTCTGGGTCCTGCCCAATTAAACCTGTTGGACTATAACCTGGTGTTGTGTGATTTTTAACTTTGTACACCCCAGTCCAACACCAGCATCTCCAAATCAGGACCTCTGGGGTCCTTGCTTCTGGGGAAGGGCTATCACTACCCAGCTAAATACTTGAGTGACACTTAATTTCACAGATCTTTCCAAAAGGAGGTGACATAAAAGCTTTCCAGGCAGAGGTGAAAGTTTCATGTCACCTCCATTAAAAACCATATCCTTTGAGAAAGATTCTCTTCTCAACATGAATTCTTGAGATTAAGTATACTTAGAAATGGATATTGATGTGTTCACAAACGCATACAAATAAATGGCGTAGCCCATCACTAACTTCCCCAGGGGAATTCTATTTCCATAAGAAATGCTGACAAACATCCTGTGAATGAATATTTTAAAAAGTCTCTTGAGTTTCATTTGATTTTATTAAAAAGCTCAATTATCATTGAGGCATAGAGTAATGGAGATGTACAACATAGAAACAGACCCTTCAGTTCAACTCATCCATGCCGATCAGATACCCTAAATTAATATAATTCCATTTGCCAGCACTTGGCCCATATCCTTCTAAACCTTTCCTCCTCATGTACCCATCCAGATGCCTTTTAAACATGTACTTGGGAACACCACTACCTGCAAGTTCCCCTCCTCACCACTTACCACCCTGTCTTGGAAATATACCACCATTCCTTCACAGACGTTGGGTCAAAATCCTGGAATTCCCTCCCAACGGCATTGTGGGTCAACCCGCAGCAAGTGGACTGCAGCAATTCAAGAAAGCAGTTCACCACCACCTTCTCAAGAGCAAATAGGGATGGGCTATCAATGCTGGCCAGCCAGCAACACTCAAGTCCCATAAATGAATTTTTAAAATGTTGCAATCGTACCAGTCTCCACCAATTCGTCCGGCAGCTCATTTTGTACACAGACCACCCCCTGCATGAAAAAGTTGCCCCTTTGATCCATTTCGTGTCTTTTCCCTCTCACCTTTAAACTATGACCTCTAGTTTTGGACTCCCCCACCCCATGGAAAATGCATTGTCTATTTACACTATTCATGCCTCTCATGATTTTATAAACCTCTATAAGGTCACCCCTCAGCCTCCGATGTTCCAGGGAAAATAGCCCCTGTCTATTCAGCCCCTCCTTATAGTTCAAACATCCCGGCAAATCGTTTTGGAACCCTTTCACAATATCCTTCCTATAGGAGGGAGACCAGAATTGCACACTATACTCAAAAAATGTCTGAATGAAAAGTAGTGAAAAGTAAAATTAGTGAATTCCATGTTAGGTTTTAATCTTAAACTCATACAAAAAAATTGAAGACTTGCTTATGCAGAGAATAAAACTGATTCCTTCAAGCTCAGCATAAAAGAATGATATACTTGTGTTTTAGACAGCAATCACTGATTTGTCAAAAACTTTATTTTAAGTATGGTCTGTATTTATCTTATTAGGCATTGTTCTGTCCTTAAAAGGTTTAACTTTTATTTGAAGTTCTCCTTTGGTATCTGGGCCCCAATTTTAGCTTCTAGAGAAGAATTCCAGCCACAGGTCTACTGAAAGCAGAAACCCACTTATTAAAAGTAGGTTATGTTTCCTGCTGCAAGGTTACATCTTGGAGTGGTGGGAAATTAAACTAACTCAGCATGAGTCACAAACAGACCCTCAGGATCTCTGAAGCCTCCTAGGAGGTCCTATTGAGAGGAGGGGAGGGGGAGAAAGGAGCAAGTTTTAATTCCAGCCACTGAAAGGAAAATCAAAAACACCAAGTCAAGCAGACCTGGAGAGATTCCTGAGATGGTCAGACCTCAGAGCATCACACCCCCAGGCTCTGAATCAAATGCAGGAAGCACTTAGCCTCAAAAATCTAGTTACTATATATTTAGCTTCTCATTACTGTAGTGCTCTTCTACAATCTGGGGCAACAATGCTTCTCCCCATTCATCGTGCACAGAATAATTCTCCCTGCTTCTTCATGGCACAGCTAAAGGGTACATGATAACCAGTTCTCAATGTTATCGTAATCACACACTCATCTGTTTCTTGCTTCCTTGACAGTAAGGACAAATCACTGGCTCTTTCTTTACTTCACACTCCAGAGACTTGCTCTTCATCCTGATTGCATCTTTCTTCTTCTTGTCAGTATCTCCACACCAGGCAGAAGGCCCATGCAACTTTACTCCTTTAATAGGAGCCATGATGTGGAGGTGCTGGCATTGGACTTGGGTGGGCAAAGTTAAAAATCACACAGCACCAGGTTATAGTCCAACAGGTTTATTTGGGTGCACTAGCTTTGGAGCGCTGCTCCTTCATCAAGTAGCAGATGAAGGAGCAGCGCTCGGAAAGCTCGTGCTTCCAAATAAACCTGTTGGACTATAACCTGGTGCTGTGTGATTTTTAACCTTTAATAGAAAGCATTGTGGGATGATAGCACACAACACAAGGGAGAAGAATGAGACCAGGCCAATACCTTTATGTCAAGCTGGAGAAGATAGCATTGAACCTTAGTGTGCCCCCTTGAGCTGTTATTTAGGAAGTGTTTGAAACTAGATATTTATGTTCCTGTTTATTATTTGCACCCTTCACATACCTGATAAATATGACAGCACTGTGATGCTTAACATACGTATCTGTTTAGCTGTGAAGTTAAACACTTGTCCTGTGTTAAATGAAATTGTGAATTGTACAAAGTACTGACATTATAACTTTCTTTCAGTAGATTGTAATGAGGATACATTTTAAAAATTTTATTTTGATTAATCATTAATTTATCTCTGGTGATGGAGTGAAATGAACTGACTCTATGTGACAAACTGACATTTCTAGCCTGTGCTAGATAGGACTGCAGTAGCCCAAGACATTGCTGATATTTAGCCAGGCACACTGGCTCACTGATGGCCACTGTCACTGGGAATTTAGAACCTTCTTACTTTTCTCAAGTTACTTTCCTGACAGGTGGGATGTTTCCTAACTGGGCAAGCAGCAGGAAGCAAAACAATGCTTTGTGTAGTTTTAGCTGGTCAAACACCATCAGTACCCTGGCCTTTACTTGATATATTACAAACTTGGTGTGACAATAGCACTGAGTGATGAAAACTGCAATGAATAAGGAGTTATGGCAGTGCACTTCCAGACAGGCATGCTCGGCAGCTTGAAATGGATCCGTGGCTACATATATGTTATCTTGGCATGACAAGCAAGAGTACCTTGCAGAATTTAAATTAATTAATTGTGGATTACTTGCCTTGCTGAAAATAAACCCGTGATGGAGGGCTTGGAGTGATGACAAAGTGATGTATGGAACAGCAATAGGTTTGGGGAGGTGACCATTGTTCATAGTATGCAGTCATATTATGCAATCATGGATATTTGGAATTGGTGAGGTTATGACAGTGTGGAGAGAGTTTGGAGTAGGGACTAAAAACAAAGTCATCGTTGTCTTCTGCTAAATAATCAAAGGTAATTTCTGCTCATCCACCACCAGCTGTCAGGTAAGCAGTATGATCATTTAACCACCATGCAGGAATGAAGACAGATGCTGGTGAGGCACAGCTGCACGTCACTGGCACTTCTAAAACTCACTGTGGGAGAAACAGGTGAATGAGAACTGGGGGCCAAGGGCAAATCCTTGGGGGATGCCTGTGGTAATTGTGGACACTGGGAAGCTCAGAGGAACAGTGTGATCTTGGAGTGTTTCTCCCCAAATTCCTGAAAGTGGCAGGGCAGGTTAATAGGGTAGGTAAGAAGACGTACAGGACACTTGCCTATATCCGTTGAGGAATCGATTATAAGAGCAGGGAGATTATATTGGAACTGTACAAAACTTTGGTTCGGCCACAGCTGGAGTACTGTGTGCAGTTCTGGTTGCTACAATATAGGAAGGATGTGATTGCACTGGAAGGAGTGCAGAGTTAATTCACCAGGATATTGCTTAGGTTGGAGCAACTTAGCAATGGATAAGCTTCGGTTGAGGTGTCACCTGGTAGAAGTGTATAAGATTGTGAGGGACATGGACAATGTGAATAAAAAGCAGCTGTTGGATAAGCTTCGGTTGAGGTGTCACCTGGTAGAAGTGTATAAGATTGTGAGGGACATGGACAATGTGAATAAAAAGCAGCTGTTCCCCTTAGTTGAAGGGTCAATAATAAGGAGCATAAATTTAAGGTGAAAGGCAGGAGATTGAGATGGGATCTGAGAAAAAAGTTTCACCCAGTGGGTGGTTGCAGTTTGGAATACACTGCCTGGAAGGGCAGTTTGGATGGGTAACTTCATAACCTTTTAAAAAGTACCTGAATGAGCACTTGAAATTTCATAACGTTCATAAATATAAGTCTAATGCTGTAAGATGGGACTGGTGCATGTTTAATGCAGCTTTCTCGGTACAGACCAGATGGGCTAAAGGGCTTCTTTTGTACCGTAGGATTCTGTTATTTTATGAATGGAGCTTGACCAAGAAGAAAAGACATTTTAAGTGATAAAAACAAAGACTGCAGATGCTGGAAACCAGATTCTGGATCAGTGGTGCTGGAAGAGCACAGCAATTCAGGCAGCATCCGATGAGCAGCAAAATCGACGTTTCGGGCAAAAGCCCTTCATCAGGAATAAAGGCAGAGAGCCTGAAGCGTGGAGAGATAAGCTAGAGGAGGGTGGGGGTGGGGAGAAAGTAGCATAGAGATTCTCCCC